>NC_143024.1:23220000-23482500 GCF_057628025.1 Oncorhynchus mykiss
ACAAAGGAAAAAAATATTTTAAATTCAGTAAAATAGAATGAATGAATCGTTTTAAATTCAAATGAAAGGGGGCAAGTTGCAGAGGTACATTAAGCTCTTAACACGTGTCATTTTACACATTACAACTACAGAATTTGACACTTTTTAACAATGACGCATTTGTAGCTAATATATATGGTAACAGACAAAGACATTACGATTCATATAATCTTACCCAAAGCTGCGAGGTAGTTCTCGAAGTTATCTTGAGACACCATGTGAAAGGTTCCTGTGTAATTTGGTTTAGACATCTTTTAGCCTTTAGTTTTGCAGAGGAACTCAACAAAGAAAACTGTAACCTAGTGTTGCCTCTTCTCTACAGATATTATCCTTCTCTGTTATTTTCACTGCTCCCACTACTCCCGTATTGTTCAATAATAATAAGACTTATGCAACCTGTGAGCTAACCCTCTATCTGCTAGTGTCAGTCAGAAGGTATGCGGTTTTACGCAAAACTGCAACGCGATAATGGAATGATTGAGCTGCTGGAATGTTTTAGCGCAGCGGCAGTATCCACAACGACTGTCCTCTGCTCTATTCACTCCTTCAATTCCCGGGTATCGATTATTGATGCTGACGTTTTAGGTTCCCTACTCGTTCCCTATTCGCTCCCTCTCCCCTCCTTTCGGAAAGTGTAAACTCTTCCTTACGGAGCTTTATGCGAGCCGTTTGTATTCCACTAATCCTCTTCCTAAAGTGGGAACTGGGTAGGTCTGTGCCCTTTCCGCCTTAATTAAACGGCCTTCTCTCTGTTCACAATTGCTTTATTTGCATGGGAAACATTGCCAAAACGTGAAAAACATTCAACAAAAGTGAAATAAGCTATCAGAAATAAACATTACACACACAAAGGTTTTCAAAGTTTCCCTCGCTCTCCTTCACTATCACTGTTTGGAGAGCAGACTGTGTTCTGTACTACATGCGGAGAAGAGGGAGGCGGGGGAAAGTTCATTCATCTCGCTCAATGTTTTCCTCTCACTGGGAGCAGTCACTGCGGGTCGTCGGCGACTCTGGGGGAGCCCAGTGATGTTGCCAATGTTAGTCTATTAACATAATAGCTCATTATAGAGATATGTCTTATCTAAAACTTTCATTGGAAAGGCAGTGTGTCCCCGCTGTGCTAGATCCCGTGGTCATGGCATTTTATTATATTCATTGTAGAATATTCTATAGGCTTTGCACCCATGGATACAATACAATTGTGATAAAGAAAGAAATGAATGCATATTACTCTGAGCCTTTATTGTCAGCAAAAATGTCAATACATTACCATTTGCATGGGTGCAGAATGGTTCCATGGTTCACGGCCCAGGGCCCAAATCTATCAGTACTTTGCTTTATAATCTTCATTATATCACAGACATCAACTTTATCGCTTGATATCAAAAAACACTCAAATACATATTTTAAAATAAAAAGTTGATATCAAATTCAATATTAAATCATCAGGACACAGCTCTCTCATCCTCTATCTTTTTCTCACGGAGCCACTCTTCTTCTCCTCTGACTTCTGCTTCTTCACATCTTTCTTTCCTTTGGCTAGGTTTTCATACAATTCCTGTTCCTTGTTTCTAAAAGAGAGACAGTACAAGAGAGAGGACATAATGTTAGAAACCTGCAGCTTCAAATAGCTGAGATAAAAATGTAGGCTTCTTTGTGTGTAAGAAAAGGAGCACTCTTTAGATCTTCAGTTAGTAGTAGCCTACCAAACACTACCCTAACCCTACCAAACACTACCCTGACCCTATCCTAACCCTACCAAATACTACCCTGACCCTACCAAACACTACCCTGACCATATCCTAACCCTACCAAAAACTACCCTGACCATATCCTAACCCTACCAAACACTACCCTGACCCTATCCTAACCCTACCAAATACAACCCTGACCCTACCAAACACTACCCTGACCCTATCCTAACCCTACCAAATACTACCCTGACCCTACCAAACACTACCCTGACCCTATCCTAACCCTACCAAACAGTAACCTGACAGTACCCTGACCTTACCAAACACTACCCTGACAGTGCTCTGACCCTACCAAACACTACACTGACAGCACCCTGACCTTACCAAACACGACCCTGACAGTATCCTGACCATGCCCAACACTAATCTGACAGTACCCTGACCCTACCAAACAGTGCCCTGACCCTATCAAACACTACCCTGACCCTACCAAACACTACCCTGACCTTACCAAACACTACCCTGACCCTACCAAACACTACCCTGACCCTACCAAACACTACCCTGACCCTACCAAACACTACCCTGACAGTACCCTGACTGTACCAAACACTTTCCTGGCAGTACCCTGACCCTACCAAACACTACCCTGACCCTACCAAACACTACCCTGGCAGTACCCTGGCCCTACCAAACACTACTCTGACAGTACCCTTACCCTACCAAACACTACCCCGATAGTACCCTGACCGTACAAACACTACCCTGACAGTACCCTGTCCCTACCAAACAGCAACCTGACAGTACCCTGACCTTACCAAACACTATCCTGACCCTACCAAACACTACCCTGGCCCTACCAAACACTACCCTGACACTACCATTACCCTACCAAACAGTGCCCTGACAGTACCCTGACCCTACCAAACACTACCCTGACAGTACCCTGACCCTACCAAACACTACCCTGACCCTATCCTAACCCTACCAAATACTACCCTGACCCTACCAAACACTACCCTGACCCTATCCTAACCCTACCAAATACTACCCTGACCCTACCAAACACTACCCTGACCCTATCCTAACCCTACCAAACACTACCCTGACCCTATCCTAACCCTACCAAACACTACCCTGACCCTATCCCAACCCTACCAAACACCACCCTGACCCTACCAAACAGTAACCTGACAGTACCTGAGCTTACCAAACACTACCCTGACAGTGCCCTGACCCTACCAAACACTAAACTGACAGCACCCTGACCTTACCAAACACGACCCTGACAGTATCCTGACCATGCCCAACACTAATCTGACAGTACCCTGACTGTACCAAACACTTTCCTGGCAGTACCCTGACCCTACCAAACAGTACCCTGACCCAACCAAACACTACCCTGACAGTACCCTGACCCTACCAAACACTACCCTGACAGTACCCTTAACCTACCAAACAGTATTCTGACAGTACCCTGACCCTACCAAACAGTACCCTGACCCAACCAAACACTACCCTGACAGTACCCTGACCCTACCAAACAGTGCCCTGACAGTACCCGGACCCTACCAAACAGTAACCTGACAGTACCCTGACCTTACCAAACACTACCCTGACAGTACCCTGACCCCACCAAACACTACCCTGACCCTACCAAACACTACCCTGACCCTACCAAACACTACCCTGACAGTACCCTGGCCCTACCAAATACTACCCTGATAGTACCCTGACCGTACCACACACTACCCTGATAGTACCCTGACCCTACCAATCAGTAACCTGACAGTACCCTGACCTTACCGAACACTACCCTGACCCTACCTAACACTACCCTGACAGTACCCTGACCGTACCAATCACTTTCCTGGCAGTACCCTGACCTTACCAAACAGTACCCTGACCCTACCAAACAGTAACCTGACAGTACCCTGTCCCTACCAAACAGTACCCGGACAGTACCCTGACCGTACCAAACACTACCCTGACAGTACCCTGGCCGTACCAAACAGTACCCTGACCCTACCAAACAGTAACCTGACAGTACCCTGTCCCTACCAAACAGTACCCGGACAGTACCCTGACCGTACCAAACACTACCCTGACAGTAGCCTGACAGCACCCTGACCTTACCAAACACGACCCTGACAGTACCCTGACCCTACCAAACACTACCTTGACAGCACCCTGACCCTACCGAACACTACCCTGACAATACCTTGACAGCACCCTGACCTTACCAAACACTGTGCTGTATAACCAGGGTGATCCCTATAGCCAGCTGTATAACCAGGGTGATCCCTATAGCCAGCTGTATAACCAGGCTGAACTGTGCTGTATTACCAGGGTGATCCCTATAACCAGCTGTATAACCAGGGTGATCCCTATAGCCAGCTGTATTACCAGGGTGATCCCTATAGCCAGCTGTATTACCAGGGGGATCCCTATAGTCAGCTGTATTACCAGGGTGATCCCTATAGCCAGCTGTATTACCAGGGTGACCCCTATAGCCAGCTGTATAACTAGGGTGATCCCTATAGCCAGCTGTATAACCAGGGTGAACTGTGCTGTATTACCAGGGTGATCCCTATAGCCAGCTGTATAACCAGGGTCCAAAGTGTTTCCTGGTCAAGAAGAACCCGTGTCCCTACATTCTCATAGCAGTTAACACTGCTAACATTGTCTTAACAGTTTTCAGGGCATCCCTGGGAATCAGAGTGTAATTTGAACCCTGAATGGTCTGGTTGATCGAGTGGAAGTTTACAGAGTTTGGTCAGTCCGGACATTCCAAACAGGTCAAGTGATTCCTCCTCTCCTTTGTTGTCCAGTTTAGTTTTTTCTAATTGGTCCATTCTTTCCGGAGCGAGAGAGTACAGTAGGGCTACCTAGTCAAATGTATCGCCTCCAAAGGTTACACAAACGTGCCCAATCAGCTAAATTGGACAACAGAAGGAAGGAGAGACATGGGGGACGACGATGATAAACAATGGTCCCAGAGAATGTCTACATCCGCTCATCTCTCTCTTCTGTCTCTCTCTACCTAACCTCTCGCTCTCTCTCTTCCGTCTCTCTCTCTGTCTTCCGTCTCTCTCTCTCTCTCTTCCATCTCTCTCTCTTCCGTCTCTCTCGCTCTCTCTCTCTCTCTTTTCCGTCTCTCTCTCTCTCTCTCTGAATGTGTGTGTGTCTCTCTCTCTGTGTAGCCTGCGCCAGAGAACTTTAACCCAATGTGGTTTTGAGGAGAGATGGGAATATGCACAGGACTCCAATGGCATGTGCACAGACACACACTGTACAAACTCACTTGGAGACCTTGCGGCTGGCAGGCTGGTGTTTGAACTGCAAATTTCCATACTCTGTCTCAGCTCCCTAGAAAGGGGAGAAGAGGACAGCGAGTGTTAGAGATAATGGGTGGTATAAGGTGAGTCAATGTGCATAGTCTTATTAACAATTTCCCAGAACATTAGCAATTTCCGTAAACAATTTTGTCAATGTTCATATTTTACAAAGCAGTGTCTGATAAGATATCTGTCTGGAGAACAGAAGAACATGCACAAAAACAGTGAAAAGTATATCTTGACACAGATCCCTCTGTGTCAGCTGATATCTGAGTCTCTCTCTGCTGTCTTGTTATTTTTCAACACAGTTTGTCAATAGACATATACTGTAGCCAGTGCACTTGGGAGAGGAGAACAATATATATTTGATTCCATATTACCCATATTCCTCTCTCCCTTCTATTGCAACCTCCCCCCCTCTCCCTCACCTTGTTGTAGGTCTTGGAGGCCTCTATGTACTCAGAGACGGCCAGGTAGATGAACTTGTACTGGGCTTCAGTCTGCACCATGCCTGACCGCTGGTCTCTCACCATCTGGATGCTCTTCTGGATGTCTATGTCACAGTCCAGACCTATGGACAACCAGGAAGTTAGAATCACAATCCACAACAAAAACGTTGTCAGTCTACAGTGATGACAGGCATTACAAGGATCATGGGATAAAAGAGCCATAATAAGATGCAGTATAATATCATGAAGATCTGAAGAAATGCAGGAACTTTGGTACTGAAAGAGACTCACCTTTCGTGTCGATGGTCTGGATGATCATGTCGATCACCACAATGGTGCCAGTTCGGCCTATTCCAGCACTGCACAGAAACACAACACAAACAGAGGGGTTGTAGGGACAACTGTCAGTACAGTACAATATGACTGGGCTCAATGCAATTCACTGAAATGAATTAACTGTATTGAAACAGAATTTCTAGAACAGTATTGATAATCTAAGTAATTCTGTGATCGGAGGTGTAAAGTGATCATGGACAAACGGAGAGGGATTTGTCATGTTGTCACACTAACAGAGGTCTCAGCCAGGGGATGACCACTTTACACACACGTGACTGTGACAGTTTGGTTATATTATAAAGACCAGTGGATTGGATAAGAACTTTGTCCTTATGGATGTCTTTCAGTGTAAAGAAGCTTTTGTCATTAAACTGTACTGCAACAGCCTTGTAAACACTCTATACGCTATTACGCTGTACTTATGGCTGCTTACATAACAAATAGTTACGGGACCAACAACGTACAAGAGTACAAGAACCCTCTCTAGTCTTGATATCACAAGGGGAAAATTCCTATAGGATAAACTGTGAGTTGACTTAAAATGCTGTGTACCGCAACTAATCTTAACAACTAATCTTAACAACTAATCTTAATCCTGGAAAAACAACATAATCTGAAATTCTTATAATGTATTCTAGACAATGGAGAATGGATAGAACTGACACTTATCTTCCTGAACACAGCTGGAATATACCAAGTTTACAGCTGGAAGATAGCTTGAATATACCTGCAGTGGATGATCATTGGCCCGGCGTTGGCGAACTCGGCCTGTTTTGTGTTGACCTGAGTGAGGAAGCTGAGCACCCCTCCTGGCTCCTCGGGAACTCCATGGTCGGGCCAGCTCAGGTACTGGTAGTGCCAGATAGTACGGACCGAATCCGACTGGGACAGACGAGGAGGGGAGAGGAACGAGACAAAGAGGAGAAACATGAGTAATACTGTAAACTCAGCTATTCTGTGACTGCAAGTAATGACCGAGGTGACAGTGATGATAATGGTAACAGTGACAACAGAGGTAACAGTGATGACAGTGATGCAGTGGTGACAATGGTAACAGTGAAGATAACAGTGGTGATAGTGATGATAGCGATAACAGTGATGACAGCATTAGAGATGACAGAGGTAAAAGTGTTAACAGTAATGACAATGATGGTAGTGATGACTGTGAGGGCAGAGGTAACAGTGATGACAGAGGTAACAGTGATGACAGTGGTAACAATGGTGACAGTGGTAAGAAAGGTGATGATGGGTGGAGCCAGCAGGTGGTACCTGATCCAGAGGGGAGATCTCCATAACCCTGATCTTGTAGTCAGTGGCATCTCTCTCAGAGACACAAGTGACCACATACGGCCCCACCTCTTTGGAACCCTGCATTTCTGGCCAGTATGGCACGCATTTATTCTGCATAAACAAACATGGAGAAATGGTTTGAGGAAAATGAGATGGGTAGTTTATACTATGTTATAATATTAAAAGTCATACAATCTAAAATAAAATGATTTCAAATTCTCAGTAAAAGTTACTAACCCGTCCCTTCTCGACCTCCCTGGTTGTCATGACGATGACCCTTGTCCTCTCTTGCCACACCATCTGCCAGAAATCATTGACAGTTGTTGCAAGGCAGCCCTGACAGGCAATGTACACCTTCGGGTCACCGGACTCTTGTAACTTATTCTACAAAGAGATGGAGAAAGTTAGTAAAATATGTCACATATTGTCAACATGGAGACAAAGCCCATTGCAATCATAGTCTTTGATCATATTATCCTATTGATTAATATTATCATATTAATTCAAACATATTCATGTTTAGACTTGTTATGGATTCATAACAGAGGTTTATCATTTGATGTTGAGAATACAAGGTGACATAACATGTGCTTACTGTCACATAGTTGCCATTGATGTAATCTGAGCCAATGATATCGGGGTCTCCAGATGACAGAATGACCCTGGTCTCATCAACTGGGAGGAGAATAGGATGAGTGTAGAGATGGAAGGATGAGAGAGAGAGATGAGGGGATGTATCAGACAGAGAGAATATAAATGGAAGAGAAAATGTGAAGAAGATAAAAGATTAAAGATAAGAGGCTACATCACTGCACTTTAGAAGTAGATGCTCTTACAGGGAAGGATGTTCTTATATCGGTTTTTGCTTTTGTTTTCTGGTCTCATCCCTTCTTCTCTGCTCTTCTTCACCTTTGTCTCCTGCTTTTGAAGGGTCTGAGGGAGAAGGAGAGAGAGAGAAATACCAGTCTATACCAGTCTGCTGTTCCCACATGCTTCAAGAGGGCCACCATTGTTCCTGTTCCCAAGAAAGCTAAGGTAACTGAGCTAAACGACTACCGCCCCGTAGCACTCACATCCGTCATCATGAAGTGCTTTGAGAGACTAGTCAAGGACCATATCACCTCCACCCTACCTGACACCCTAGACCCACTCCAATTTGCTTACCGCCCAAATAGGTCCACAGACGATGCAATCTCAACCACACTGCACACTGCCCTAACCCATCTGGACAAGAGGAATACCTATGTGAGAATGCTGTTCATCGACTACAGCTCGGCATTCAACACCATAGTACCCTCCAAGCTCGTCATCAAGCTCGAGACCCTGGGTCTCGACCCCGCCCTGTGCAACTGGGTACTGGACTTCCTGACGGGCCGCCCCCAGGTGGTGAGGGTAGGCAACAACATCTCCTCCCCGCTGATCCTCAACACTGGGGCCCCACAAGGGTGCGTTCTGAGCCCTCTCCTGTACTCCCTGTTCACCCACGACTGCGTGGCCACGCACGCCTCCAACTCAATCATTAAGTTTGCGGACGACACAACAGTGGTAGGCTTGATTACCAACAACGACGAGACGGCCTACAGGGAGGAGGTGAGGGCCCTCGGAGTGTGGTGTCAGGAAAATAACCTCACACTCAACGTCAACAAAACTAAGGAGATGATTGTGGACTTCAGGAAACAGCAGAGGGAACACCCCCCTATCCACATAGATGGAACAGTAGTGGAGAGGGTAGCAAGTTTTAAGTTCCTCGGCATACACATCACAGACAAACTGAATTGGTCCACTCACACAGACAGCATCGTGAAGAAGGCGCAGCAGCGCCTCTTCAACCTCAGGAGGCTGAAGAAATTCGGCTTGTCACCAAAAGCACTCACAAACTTCTACAGATGCACAATCGAGAGCATCCTGGCGGGCTGTATCACCGCCTGGTATGGCAACTGCACCGCCCTCAACCGTAAGGCTCTCCAGAGGGTAGTGAGGTCCGCACAACGCATCACCGGGGGCAAACTACCTGCCCTCCAGGACACCTACACCACCCGATGTCACAGGAAGGCCATAAAGATCATCAAGGACATCAACCACCCGAGCCACTGCCTGTTCACCCCGCTATCATCCAGAAGGCGAGGTCAGTACAGGTGCATCAAAGCTGGGACCGAGAGACTGAAAAACAGCTTCTATCTCAAGGCCATCAGACTGTTAAACAGCCACCACTAACACTGAGTGGCTGCTGCCAACACACTGACACTGACTCAACTCCAGCCACTTTAATAATGGGAATTGATGGGAAATTATGTAAATATATCACTAGCCACTTTAAACAATGCTACCTTATATAAATGTTACTTACCCTACATTATTCATCTCATATGCATACGTATATACTGTACTCTATATCATCGACGGTATCCTTATGTAATACATGTATCACTAGCCACTTTATACTATGCCACTTTGTTTACATACTCATCTCATTTGTACATACTGTACTCAATACCATCTACTGTATCTTGCCTATGCTGCTCTGTACCATCACTCATTCATATATCCTTTTGTACATATTCTTTATCCCCTTACACTGTGTACAAGACAGTAGTTTTGGAATTGTTAGTTAGATTACTTGTTATTACTGCATTGTTGGAACTAGAAGCACAAGCATTTCGCTACACTCGCATTAACATCTGCTAACCATGTGTATGTGACAAATAAAATTTGATTTGATTTGATTTGATTTGAAAGACAGTCATTGTAAGCTCAATACAATTTTAAAAACATCAACAAGCATTCAATTACTTAACCAACAGTATAGAGGGGCCTTTAAACGGGTCACTTCTTGAAAATAAAAATACCCTCAAACAGCCATGTTTTTTTTAAACCTTTATTTAACTAGGCAAGTCAGTTAAGAACAAATTCTTATTTTCAATGACTGCCTAGGAACAGTGGGTTAACTGCCTTGTCCAGGGGCAGAATGACAGATTTTTACCTTGTCATTTCGGGGATTTGATCTTGCAACCTTCAGATTACTAGTCCAACACTCTAACCACTAGGCTACCCTGCCGCCCCCATATTAACAAATGTTTAATTTGTTCCACAGTACTGCCACAGACTAAAGCAGGGGTTCCCAAACTTTTTCACTCTGGGCCCCCCTTCCAGCATTGGGGAACATCTCGGGTCCCACGTGCACACCATGTCTATTTCTATGGGCACAAGCACTGTTCATGACACAAACTGTTCAAACCACTCTTTGGACATTTCTGACAAGTTATAAATAGCTCTCTAAGGTCTGCAATGACTGACACGACAAGAGGAACTGATGACGCACTACCCAATTTCGAAATTGCACCTTGTGCATTCTACTATTACAACTTTCAAGAGGAAGTTTGAAACAGGACTGAGTTAATTAAAAAAATATGTATATATAATAATGTTTTTTTTCCGGGGGGACCCCCGCACCCCCCATTTCGACCCCACAGTATGGGAACCATTTGACTAGAGGAAAGAGTTTTTCCCCATTGAGCTCTTGAATCTACAGGGAATAAAGTCGGTAGAGCTCCCTCTGGTGGAGTACTAGAGGGTGTTTTTATTTATTTTTTATTTAACCTTTATTTAACCAGGTAGGACAGTTGAGAACACGTTCTCATTTACAACTGCAACCTGGCCAAGATAACACAAAGCAGTGCAACAAAAAACAACACAGAGTTACAGATAGGACAAACAAAAGTACAGTCAATCACACAATAGAAAAATCTATATACCGTGTGTGCAAAGGAGGTAAGGCAATAAATAGGCCATAGTGGCGAAGTAATTACAATTTAGCAAATTAACACTGAAGTGATAGACGAGCAGATGATGATGTGCAAGTAGAAATACTGGCGTGCAAAAGAGCAAAAAAGTAAATAAAAACAATATGGGGATGAGGTAGGTAGTTGGGTGGGCTATTTACAGATGGGCTATGTACAGCTGCAGCAATTGGTAAGCTGCTCAGATAGCTGATGCTTAAAGTCAGTGAGGGAGATATAAGTCTCCAACTTTAGCGATTTTTGTAATTTGTCCCAGCCATTAGCAGCAGAGAACTGGAAGGAAAGGCAGCGAAAGGAAGAGTACGTGGGGACAAGGCTATACAGTTTAGTTGATAAACCCTATCTTGATTTGGGTGACTTCAGATGTTTTTACCTTGAGCCACTTCAGGTAATCAAAGTGAGAGTGATGACTACATGATGGGAGCTTGGGTGTGATCCTGACTACATGATGGGAGTTTGAGAGTAATCCTGACTACATGGTGGGAGTTTGAGAGTAATCCTGACTACATGATGGGAGTTTGAGAGTAATCCTGACTACATGATGGGAGCTTGGGTGTGATCCTGACTACATTATGGGAGCTTGGGTGTGATATTGACTACATGATGGGAGCTTGGATGTGATTCTGACTACAGGATAGAAGCTTGGGTGTGATCCTGACTACAGGATAGGAGCTTGGGTGTGATCCTGACTACAGGATAGGAGCTTGGGTGTGATCCTGACTGCAGGATAGGAGCTTGGGTGTGATCCTGACTACAGGATAGGAGCTTGGGTGTGATCCTGACTGCAGGATAGGAGCTTGGGTGTGATCCTGACTACAGGATAGGAGCTTGGGTGTGATCCTGACTGCAGGATAGGAGCTTGGGTGTGATCCTGACTACTGGATAGGAGCTTGGGTGTGATCCTGACTACAGGATATGGAGCTTGGGTGTGATCCTGACTACAGGATAGGAGCTTGGGTGTGATCCTGACTACAGGATAGGAGCTTGGGTGTGATCCTGACTACTGGATAGGAGCTTGGGTGTGATCCTGACTACAGGATATGGAGCTTGGGTGTGATCCTGACTACAGGATAGGAGCTTGGGTGTGATCCTGACTACTGGATAGGAGCTTGGGTGTGATCCTGACTACAGGATATGGAGCTTGGGTGTGATCCTGACTACATGATAGGAGCTTGGGTGTGATCCTGACTATCTGATTATGAGAGGTTTAATTCTTGATGCCCTAGGGATAACTACTATACCAAGAGGTACTAGTACCAAGAAATCTTGATTTTCTTAGCCAGAAATTATACTTTTTAGTTAACGTTTTAAGTTTTAAGTTTATACCCTCACCAGATAGGTCACTATCTCACTCACATCCAAGTTAGCCCACAGTATCTTTGACGGTAATCACTGTATCTATAGTATGGTTGAATGGCTGGAACCCGTATACCGAGATTTACAGTGATTTAACGCCCAAAACCACTCCCCTTTCCCGGAATAAATACAGTACATTCGGAAAGTATTCAGACCCCTTGACTTTTTCCACATTTTGTTACGTTACAGCCTTATTCTGAAATTGATTAAATAGATAGAAAATACTCATCAATCTACACACAATACCCCATAAAGACAAAGCAAATTTATCACAAATAATAAACAGAAATACCATATTTACATATGTATCCAGAATCTTTGCTATGAGACTCAAAAATTGAGCTCAGGTGCATCCTGTTTCCAATTATCATTCTTGAGATGTTTCTACAACTTGGAGTCCAACTGCGGTAAATTCAATTGATTGGACATGATTTGGAAAGGCACACACCTGTCTATATAAGGTCCCACAGTTGACAGTGCATGTCAGAGCAAAAACCAAGCCATGAGGTTGAAGGAATTGTCCATAGAGCTCCAAGACAGGATTTGTGTCCCAGGCACAGATCAGGGGAAGGGTACCAAAACATTTCTGCAGCATTGAAGGTCCCCAAGAACAGAGTGCCCTCTATCATTCTTAAATAGAAGAAGTTTGAATCACCAAGATTCTTCCTAGAGCTGGCTGCCCGGCAAAACTGAGCAATTGGGGGTGAAGGGCCTTGGTCAGGGAGGTGACCAAGAACCCGATGGTCACTCTGACAGAGATCCAGAGTTCCTCTGTGGAGATGGGAGAACCTTCCAGAAGGACAACCATCTCTGCAGCACTCCACCAATCAGGCCTTCATGGTAGAGTGGCCAGACAGTCCTCAGTAAAAGGCAAATGATAGCCCGCTTGGAGTTTGCCAAAAGGCACCTAAAGACTCTCAGACCATGAGAAACAAGATTTTCTGGTCTGATGAAACCAAGATTGAACTTTAGGCCTGAATGCCAAGCGTCACATCTGGAGGAAACCTTGCACCATCCCTACGGTGAAGCATAGTGGTGGCAGCATCATGCTGTGGGGATGTTTTTCAGCGGCAGGGACTGGGAGATTAGTCAGGATTGAGGGAAAAATCAACGGAGCAAAGTACAGAGAAATTCTTGATGAAAACCTGCTCCAGAGTGCTCAGGACCTCAGACTGGGGCGATGGTTCACCTTCCAACAGCACAATGACCCTAAGCACACAGCCAAGACAACGCATGAGTGGCTTCAGGACAAGTCTCTGAATGGCCTTGAGTGGCCCAGCCAGAGCCTGGACTTGAACCCAATCGAACATCTCTAGTGAGACATGAAAATAGCTATGCTTGAGAGGATCTGCAGAGAAGAATAGGATAAACTCCCCAATTACAGGTGTACCAAGCTTGTAGCGTCATACAAGAAGACTCGAGGCTGTAATTGCTGCCAAAGTTACTTCAACAAAGTACTGAGTAAAGGGTCTGAATACTTATGTAAATGTGATATAAGTTTTTTTTTTATATACATTTGCACACAAAAAATGTGTTTTGCTATGTCATTATGGGGTATTGTGTGTACAACTTGTGTGTACAACCTGTATTGCCTTATAACCTGTCCTGACCCCTGACCCCTGGTGGAAGCTGCTGCTAGTGCTAATCCAGTCCCCTGGATATGAGGGGAGTTTCAGTGAGGTTCCTAATCAGCATCATCAGCCCCTCTCATCCTGTCTTTTAGCCTGTGTCAGCTCAGGTGAACTCTAATTGGTCTAAAGGATTGGGATTACACATACATCCAGTGTTTACTATTTCACTGGGCTAGAACAAAAGCCTGCATGTGTACTCCAGGACCAGAGTAACCTAATCCCTGGCCTAACCTCACAGTCTTGAGGGAAGGGATTGACTGTAAAAATCCCAAACATAGATTCACTCAACCCAGCTGTGACAACTCAAAATCTTTTCAGGAATACCTTCAGGAGAATGAGTTAATGTTTAAAGACATGCAAATCCCCATTCCCAGTATTTGTGGAGTACTGACATACTGTATTACTGTGAATACATTCATGAATGCTCTATAAATATGGCATGTTTATTATGTGTTATGTATTCTTTATAAACATACAGATAATGTGCAATCGTTACTCATATTTTTTTTACCATTTGAAAAGTTATTTTTAATGTGCTGTTAAAGCAGTTTGGAATTAGTGTTAGACCATTTCTAATCTCTCGTGGCCAGACTATTTAGCATCTAACACAATTATGCAAGGTTTTGTTGTGGGTTTCTGAGATTAGACAATTGAGACAGAGGCCTCTAATAGCAGTACCACATGCTACCACATGGTGGTAGTAAAAATGTTTCCTATGGCTGTAGTAGTGAGACCTTTAACCATTTGATTCTAGTTTTTCCTTGCAACACTCTCACTTTGACTTGTCTAACGGAACATGTTTCACCATGTTGCACAAGAGCAAAGGCACATTACATACACAGCTTATATGACCAACTAAAGCATCAAACACAGACACAGTTTCATGCTGACTACACCCGGCGCGCATGTTGATTTTGTCCATCCACACCAGACGAGATCAGAGGACGCAGGTTGAAATATCAAAACGAACTCTGAAAGCATTAAACATTCATGGCAATTTAGCTAGCTATCTTGCTGTTGCTGGCTAATTTGTCCTGGGATATAAACATTCAATTGTTATTTTACCTGAAATGCACAAGGTCCTCTACTCTTACAATTATTCCACAGATAAAAGGGTAAACTGAGTTAGTTTCTAGTAATCTCTCCTCCTTCAGGCTTCTTCTTTGGACTTTATATGGCGGGTGCTAACCAACTTTGAAGTGCATTACCACTACCAACTGGACTGGAGTGTGGACCTCAGTTAATCTTTCAATCACCTAGATGGGTATATGCTCCTAAAAACCAATGAGGAGATGGGAGAGATTGGATTTGCAGCTCGTTAAGCGTCACAAATATTGCCAAGTTCTATTTTAGCGCCTGGCTACGCAGATGCTCGTTCACACGAGCGAGCAGTTTCGATGCAATGATTGAACAACGTGTATGTGTACATTTATTTTGCAAAGCTGGTGTGGTCAGCATGTAAGAAATTAGGCCTCAGAAAACCTACAGTAGCATCCTGGTCTCATAGACTAGACATAACATAGTAAATCTAAATCCGAGACAATCAAATTAGTATATGTTACGTTTGGTTTGGTAACATAAGATAGATTGTTAAAGCAAAACAAAAGTAGGGTGGTTGTTCGGGGTGGATGCGTGGGTGTATAACGTGAACATTTAGCAACCCAAGGCTGCTAGTTTGAATCTAATCATGGACAACTTTAGCATTTTAGCTACTTTTCAAATACTTACTACTTTTTAGCTACTTTGCAACTACTTAGCATGTTAGCTAACCCTTCCCCTAGCACTAACCTCAACCCTTCAACCTAACTCCTAATCTTAACCCTAAACTTAACCCTAACCCTAGACTAGCTAAAAATTTGCCAAGTAGTTAACGCTAGCCACCTTGCTAGAATTCATAACATATCATACTTTTAAAAAATTCGTAACATGTAGTACGTTTTGCAAATTTGTAACATATAAGAATTGTAATTCATAACATATCATATAAAATGGGTTTACTGGTCATCCACAAATTAATTATAGATTTTTTTTACCCCTTTTTCTCCCCAATTTTGTGGTATCCAATTGTTTTAGTAGCTACTATCTTGTCTCATCGCTACAACTCCCATACGGCTCGGGTGAGACGAAGGTTGAAAGTCATGCGTCCTCCGATACACAACCCAACCAAGCCGCGCATCCTACCCGGAAGCCAGCCACACCAATGTGTCGGAGGAAACACTGTGCACCTGGCAACCTTGGTTAGCACGCACTGCGTCCGGCCCGCCACAGGAGTCGCTGGTGCGCGATGAGACAAGGATTTCCCTACCGGCCAAACCCTCCCTAACCCGGATGACGCTAGGCCCACGGACCTCCCGGGCGCCAGAGTCTCTGGTGGCGCAGCTGGTGCTGCAGTACAGCGCCCTTAACCACTGCGCCAACAGGGAGGCCCCTATCCACACATTAATACATACAATAAGAAACTTAACATATCATACTAAATGGAGTGTCTCGAATTTACATACATAATAATATGAAATGCTCTGAGACCAGGTTGAGTATAGAGAGGAAGAGGTTAAGAAGGGTTGTTCAAAACATCACATCTTCCTTCCATCAAAAACATCGACTTACATCAAACTCCTCCCAGAATCCTGCTTTGCTCTTCTTGTCTCCCTCGTTCTCTCTCTCGGCCATCTGGTCCAGCAGCCTCACTCTGCTGTCAATGTCTGCTGCATTCACTCTGGTGGAGAAGTAGGGCTGAAGGAGAGAAGGATGGAGTGGACAGGAAAGAGAAGGAGAGGAGAATAAGTCAAGATTTGTTCGGATATGGCTCTAACTTGTCATTCAGGTGAACCCATTATAAGATACAGTATATCCGACCTGTGTAAGGTTGTAACTTTACTGCAACACTCATGGTGACTCTTGTAACCTGTATGGGGTTACAACTGTAAGTCCTGTAAGTCTTTACCTGTTTGAGGTGCACCCAGGTTCCAGACATCTCCTCGATGCCTTTGCGTTTGTAGTGCTCCATCAGGTCAGCCAGGGTGTCAAACATCTCTGTGCCTCCCACCGTGTACCGGTCATTCTATTTATATAAATATATGACGACATGAGTCCCATTATACCTGGCGAAAACCAAACACTGCATTCCACAGTAAGAACCCTATACCAACGGTCAAGCATGGTGGTGGCAGTGTGATGGTTTGGGGATACTTTGCTGACTCAGGACCTGGACGACTTGCCTTAGTAGAAGGAACCATGAATTCTGCTCTGTATCAGAGAATTCTACTGGAGAATGTCAGGCCATCCATCTGTGAGCTGAAGCGCAGCTGGGTCATGCAGCAAGACAATGATTGAATACAAACAATCAAGTCATGAAAATGACTAAAAATCAACAAATTTGAAGTTTTGGAATGTCCGAGTCAAAGTCCAGACTAAATCTCAATTTGGATGTTGTGGCAGGACTTGAAACGAGCAGTTCATCCTTGAAAACACACAAATGTTGTTGAGTTGAAGTAGTTCTGCATGCAAGAGTGGGCCAAAATGCCTCCACAGCGATGTGAGAGACTGATCAACAACTACAGGTAGCATTTGGTTGCAGTCATTGCAGCTAAAGGTGGCACAACCAGTTATTGAGTGTAAGGGTGTTGCATAACTATGTTAATTAAATAAATAAAATGAGCATCAATTTGTTTTCTAATTTGTAAACTCAGGTTTTCTTAATCTAATATTAGGTCTTGGTTGAAGATCTGATAGCATTCAATATCAAAAATATGTAAAAATAGAGAGAATCAGAAAGGGGGAGAGCGAGGTGAACATATCTGCCCATCTGTGACATAGTATGCAATTTTCAGGGACCACTGGTTCAAAAGTAAACAAAATCAAATCAAATCAAAGTTTATTTGTCACGTGCGCCGAATACAACAAGTGTAGACCTTACAGTGAAATGCTTACTTACAGGCTCTAATCAATGGTGCGGGGGGAAAAAAGGTATGTGTGTGTGTGTGTCGGTAAGTAAAGAAATAAAACAACAGTAAAAATACATTTGAAAAAAGAGTAGTAAGGCTATATACAGACACCTGTTAGTCAGGCTTATTGAGGTAGTATGTACATGTAGGTATTGTTAAAGTGACTATGCATATATGATGAACAGAGAGTAGCAAAAGCGTATAAAGAGGGGTTGGCCGGGTGGAGGGACACAATGCAGATAGTCCGGTTAGCCAATGTGCGGGAGCACTGGTTGGTTGGGCCATTTAGGTAGTATGTGCATGAATGTATAGTTCAAGTGACTATGCATATTAGATAAACAGAGAGTAGCAGCAGCACCTGTTTAGGAGTCTTATGGCTTGGGGGTAAAAACTGTTGAGAAGCCTTTTTGTCCTAGACTTGGCACTCCGGTACCGCTTGCCATGCGGTAGTAGAGAGAACAGACTATGACTGGGGTGGCTGTGGTCTTTGACCATTTTTAGGGCCTTCCTTTGACACCGCCTGGTGTAGAGGTCCTGGATGGCAGGCAGCTTAGCCCCAGTGATGTACCGGGCCGTACGCACTACCCTCTGAAGTGCCTTGCAGTCGGAGGCAGAGCAATTGCTGTACCAGGCAGTGATACAACCGGTCAGGATGCTCTCGATGTTGCAGCTGTAGAACCTTTTGAGAATCTCAGGACCCATGCCAAATCTTTTTAGTTTCCTGAGGGGGAATAGGCTTTGTCGTGCCCTCTTCACGACTGTCTTGGTGTGTATGGACCAATCTAGTTTGTTGTTGATGTGGACACCAAGGAATTTGAAGCTCTCAACCTGCTCCACTACAGCCCCGTCGATGAGAATGGGGACGTGCTCGGTGCTCCTTTTCCTGTAGTCCACAATCATCTCCTTAGTCTTGTTACGTTGAGGGATAGGTTGTTATTCCTGCACCACCCAGCCAGGTCTCTGACTTCCTCCCTAAAGGCTGTCTCGTCATTGTCGGTGATCAGGCCTACCACTGTTGTTGTCGTCAGCAAACTTAATGATGGTGTTGGAGTCGTGCCTGGCCATGCAATCGTGGGTGAACAGGGAGTACAGGAGGGGACTGAGCATGCACCCCTGGGGAGCTCCAGTGTTGAGGATCAGCGTGGCAGATGTGTTGCTACCTACCCTCACCACCTGGGGTCAGCCTGTCAGGAAGTCCAGGATCCAGTTGCAGAGGGAGGTGTTTAGTCACAGGTGGGAAAGGGCAGTGTGGAGTACAATAGAGATTGCATCATCTGTGGCTCTGTTTGGGTGGTATGCAAATTGTAGTGGGTCTAGGGTTTCTGGGATAATGGTGTTGATGTGAGCCATTACCAGCCTTTCAAAGCACTTCATGGCTACGGACGTGAGTGCTACGGGTCTGTAGTCATTTAGGCAGGTTGCATTTGTGTTCTTGGGCACAGGGACTATGGTGGTCTGCTTGAAGCATGTTGGTATTACAGACTCAGGGACATGTTGAAAATGTCAGTGAAGACACCTGCCAGTTGGTCAGCACATGCCCGAAGCACACGTCCTGGTAATCCGTCTGGCCCCGCAGCCTTGTGTATGTTGACCTGTTTAAAGGTCTTACTCACATCGGCTACGGAGAGCGTGATCACACAGTCGTCAGGAACAGCTGATGCTCTCATGCATGCCTCAGTGTTGCTTGCCTCGAAGCGAGCATATAAATGATTTAGCTCGTCTGGTAGGCTCGTGTCACTGGGCAGCTCGCGGCTGTGCTTCCCTTTGTAGTCTGTAATAGTTTGCAAGCCCTGCCACATCCGACGAGCGTCGGAGCCGGTGTAGTACCAGAAAATATCTTTAATGTACTTCCGGTTAGCTATTAAGAAATGCACCTGATGCTTGCTCCTGGTAGGGCCTGTGCCAGGACTCAATGACCTGTGTGATAATCTTCTGACCCTGAAAACTTTAGACTCCAGCCCTACAATGCCTCTCATTCAAATCCGCCTCATGTCTGCACTGTATTACCACAGCTAAAAATAACCTAACCATGATGGTGCTGCTAATAATGTTGAATCTACGAAAAGCAGGTTTGGGGATGAATGCAGTTAGTTACAGTCTAGCTCTGCACTCGGAAATAACTATGCTATTTTTATTTCTAGTGGTAGTTACTGTACACACATGAATATAAAGTACTTAATTGTGAATACCAATTCTCATGTACAGTGCCTTGCGAAAGTATTCGGCCCCCTTGAACTTTGCGACCTTTTGCCACATTTCAGGCTTCAAACATAAAGATATAAAACTGTATTTTTTTTGTGAAGAATCAACAACGAGTGGGACACAATCATGAAGTGGAACGACATTTATTGGATATTTCAAACTTTTTTAACAAATCAAAAACTGAAAAATTGGGCGTGCAAAATTATTCAGCCCCTTTACTTTCAGTGCAGAAAACTCTCTCCAGAAGTTCAGTGAGGATCTCTGCATGATCCAATGTTGACCTAAATGACTAATGATGATAAATACAATCCACCTGTGTGTAATCAAGTCTCCATATAAATGCACCTGCACTGTGATAGCCTCAGAGGTCCGTTAAAAGCGCAGAGAGCATCATGAAGAACAAGGAACACACCAGGCAGGTGCGAGATACTGTTGTGAAGAAGTTTAAAGCCGGATTTGGATACAAAAAGATTTCCCAAGCTTTAAACATCCCAAGGAGCACTGTGCAAGCGATAATATTGAAATGGAAGGAGTATCAGACCACTGCAAATCTACCAAGACCTGGCCGTCCCTCTAAACTTTCAGCTCATACAAGGAGAAGACTGATCAGAGATGCAGCCAAGAGGCCCATGATCACTCTGGATGAACTGCAGAGATCTACAGCTGAGGTGGGAGACTCTGTCCATAGGACAACAATCAGTCGTATATTGCACAAATCTGGCCTTTATGGAAGAGTGGCAAGAAGAAAGCCATTTCTTAAAGATATCCATAAAAAGTGTTGTTTAAAGTTTGCCACAAGCCACCTGGGAGACACACCAAACATGTGGAAGAAGATGCTCTGGTCAGATGAAACCAAAATTGAACTTTTTGGCAACAATGCAAAACGTTATGTTTGGCGTAAAAGCAACACAGCTGAACACACCATCCCCACTGTCAAACATGGTGGTGGCAGCATCATGGTTTGGGCCTGCTTTTCTTCAGCAGGGACAGGGAAGATGGTTAAAATTGATGGGAAGATGGATGGAGCCAAATACAGGACCATTCTGGAAGAAAACCTGATGGAGTCTGCAAAAGACCTGAGACTGGGACGGAGATTTGTCTTCCCACAAGACAATGATCCAAAACATGAAGCAAAATCTACAATGGAATGGTTCAAAAATAAACATATCCAGGTGTTAGAATGGCCAAGTCAAAGTCCAGACCTGAATCCAATCGAGAATCTGTGGAAAGAACTGAAAACTGCTGTTCACAAATGCTCTCCATCCAACCTCACTGAGCTCGAGCTGTTTTGCAAGGAGGAATGGGAAAAAATGTCAGTCTCTCGATGTGCAAAACTGATAGAGACATACCCCAAGCGACTTACAGCTGTAATCGCAGCAAAAGGTGGCGCTACAAAGTATTAACTTAAGGGGGCTGAATAATTTTGCACGCCCAATTTTTCAGTTTTTGATTTGTTAAAAAAGTTTGAAATATCCAATAAATGTCCTTCCACTTCATGATTGTGTCCCACTTGTTGTTGATTCTTCACAAATAAATACAGTTTTATATCTTTATGTTTGAAGCCTGAAATGTGGCAAAAGGTCGCAAAGTTCAAGGGGGCCGAATACTTTCGCAAGGCACTGTATTTTATTGGAATCGTATACGCATTTTCACACGTCACCTAAGGGTCCAAATTAAATACATAACTAACTAATTAAAACATAACCGCTTGGCATACTTTTGTAACCAAGACAGTGATATCTATCAAACTCAAACCTACATGTTCATATGACTGGACTTTGCATAACTGTTTCCGTCCTGAGACAGTAGTGGTGGTGTGTTTGATGTTTGTCAGGTTTTCTCCTAGATGTTGGAAGCAGGAAGGTCATTCGTTGCATAAGAATGAACATTTTGGGGAAACTGAAAATTGGTCTGGTTTCATAACAAGATGTACTCAGATATGGGAAATATTATAGCAAAGATTGCAATGTGAATTGCAATAGTGAATGTGAGTGAATGTGTGTTAGAGAGAGAAAAACACACGAACACTCACATGCTCGCACACACACACACACACACACACACACACACACACACACACACACACACACACACACACCTGGCACATGATCTTGATGTGTGAGACCCTCCTCCCTCCGCTGGATGCCTTGCTCTTCTCCTCAGTCAGAACAGACAGAACAAAGTCTCCAGGTTTGGACAGAGACTCCCGCACCAGGAAGGTGCCCGGCTCGTCCCGTTCCCATAGCAACTTCTCTGCGTTGGGGCCTGACAGGTGTCCGTGATACCACCTGTATGGTGTATGACAGAGAAGGGGTCAATGAAGCTCTAATGGAAACATCACTATGCCCTACATGGAGGAGAATGGAAGAAGACTTGGTAGAGGACTTTAATGAATGTTTGAGGACATTTTGGTAACTAATGTGTATTTACGGCCTGTACAGATGCACTTTATATGGTTTATGAAAGGTATTTCTGTCCTGAGAGTATAGTGTGTGTGAGTGTGTGTTTGCGTGCATGCGTCTGTGTGTCTGGGAGAGTTTACACTTGTTAGTATGGGGATCGTCTCTCTGAGTGCTGCCTGCTGTTTAAATTTAGGGGTAGTTCTCGATTTCTACATCTGAACTTCCTGCTTTGCGGTCGGAAAATTCTGATGACAAGATTTCGTGGCTCAAGACAGCATGATATTTATAGCCTGAGCCCCACACAAACTACCCCCCTTTTCTTCCAAACCCCATATCACCCCCCCCCCCCCCCCACTACATCAAGCTTGGTGACTCTACTGACTTGTTGGATGCATGTTCAGTTTGTTTTGGCTGTGTTTCAGATTATTTTGTGCCCAATGAAAATGAATGGTAAATAATGTATGTTTCTAAATACTTCTAAATTAATTTGGATGCTACCATGATTACGGATAATCATGAATGGATTGTGAATAATGATGAGTGAGACAGTTACAGAGGCATAAACATCATAGAATGACACCTCTGCATTAAAATTAGACTATAAAGCACACCATCACAGCAGTACCTGTGATATGGGTATCGAGAAAGAGATCAGAAAGACTGAAATAGAGCAAGATGGAGGTTAGGAGAGAGGAAGGTATTGAGGGTCTGGTCACTGTTTTCAAATGTGTCAAAATCTAAAGTTTCCAACCGCAGCAAGAAAGGGAAGTCAAACTGACAGAGAGAGAAAATAGAGTGGAGAAAGGAGGGGCAGTGAGGGTAGAACATGAGGGATTTACACACACACGCACGCACGCACGCACACACACACACGCTTCAAAGTAAAGGCCATAGAATTACCTTTCCTTCTGAAAGCTTTATGATCCTCAACATAAAGCGTTTAGATTAAGAAAGTATTAATTACAAAATGGCTGGATGTCTCAGGAGTATTTTATATGATCTTCTTCCGTTTGATAAACATGCAACGAAATTCAGCAGAACAGTGAAAGCAGAGTTAAGGGTTAGAGATTTGAGGCAAGAGTACACGGACTTGACTGACTGACTCTGGTGGAATTAAGGGTTAGAGGTAAAGGGTAAAGGTTAGAGTGCACTGACCTCTCGGTGGTGGGGTCAGAGCAGTTGAAGGGGTATTTGAGCTCGATGATGGTGCCGTCTTTGTCCTGCAGGATCCCATTCTCTGCAGTGTAGTACTCCACCAGCTCGGACAGCGTGGCAAACTTCTCCCCTCCATACAGGTCGTAGAAGTCCCCTGTGTTTTGGATACGGATGTGGGTCACCAGCTCACCCACCCTGGGGTCAAAGATCAGGGGAAAGGGGACATTCATGGGCCAGTCAGTGACAGTAGACAATTCCACCTAAACTAGCTTTAAGTCAAATTTATTTTTTAAAGTAGCAAAAGAGAGATGCAGTGTATCTGTACCTGACAGAGGGCAAGAAAAGGAGAGAGGAAAGGATGAGTGAGGAGAGAGGATATACTATAAATCAAATTTAATAAAATCACATTTTCAAATCAAATGTTATTGGTCACATACACATCTAGCAGATGTTATTGCAGGTGTAGTGAAATGCTGTAGGTTAACATACAGTGCCTTCAGAAAGTATTCACACCCCTTGACTTTTTCCACAATTTGTTGTTAGATCCTGAAATTCAAATTGATAAAATGTAGATTTTGTTGGTCACTGGAATACACACAGTGCCCCATAAAGTCAAAGTGGAATTATGTTTTTCAAATGTTTGACAAATGAATTACAGATAAATCGCTGAAATGTCTTGAGTCAATAAGTATTCAACCCCTTTGTTATGGCAAGCCTTAATAAGTTCAGGAGTAAAATGTGCTTACCAAGTCACATAATAAGTTGCATGGACTTTGTCTATAAGGTCCCTCAGTCGAGCAGTGAATTTAAAACACAGATTCAACCACAAAGACCAGGGAGGTTTTTCAATGGCTCACAAAGAAGGGCACGTATTGGTAGATGGGTAAAATAAAAAAGCAGACACTGGATATCCCTTTGAGCATGATGTTATTAATTACACTTTGGACGGTGTATCAATACACCCAGTCACAACAAAGATACATGTGTCCTTCCTAACTCAGTTGCCAGAGAGGAAGGAAACCACTTAGGGATTTCACCATGAGGCCAATGGTGACTTTAAAACAGTTATAGAGTTTAATGGTTGTGATAGGAGAAAACGGAGGATGGATCAACAACATTGTAGTTACTCCACAGTACTAAACTAATTGACAGAGTGAAAACAAGGAAGCCTGTACAGAACATTTTTTTTTTGCAACAAGGCACTAAATAAAGTAATACTGCAAAAAATGTGGATAAGCAATTGACGTTTTGTGCTGAAAATGTAGTGTAATGTTTGGGGCAAATCCAATACAATACATTACTGAGTACTACTGTCCATATTTTCAAGCATAGTGGGGGCTGCATCATGTTATGGGTATGCTTGTAATCATTAAGGACTGGGGAGTTTTTCAGGATAAAAAAAAAATGGAATGGCGCTAAGCACATGCAAAATCCTAGAGGAATGCCTGGTTGTGTCTGCTTTCTACCAGACACTGGGAAAAACCAGCTTTCAAAAACCTAAAATACGAGACCAAATCTACACTAAAGTTGCTTACCAAAAAGACAGTGAGTGTTCCTGAGTGGCTCTCTTAGAGACTTACCCAGAAAGACTCACAGCTGTAATTATGAATTTGACTCAGGGGGTTGAATACTTAACATTAATCATATTTTTACAAAACATTTCTTCCACTTTGATATTCCAGATTATTTTGTGTAGATCGTTGGCAAAAAATTACAATTAAACACATTTTAATCCCACTTTGTAACACAACAAAATGTAGAAAAAGTCAAGGGATTTGAATACTTTCCGTAGGTTGAGCGAAGGAGAGAAGGAGAGAGAAAGAAGGAGAGAAAGAGATGGAGTGTATCTCCACCTGATGGAGAGAGAGGAGGAGAAAGAGATGGGGGATGTCCTAGCTGATGGAGAGAGAGAGAGAGAGAGAGGATATCCTAGCTGACAGAGAAAGAGAGAGAGAAGGACAAAGAAAGAGATGGGGTGTATTCCTACCTGACAGAGAGAGAGAAGTCTCCCTGGTTCTTCCTGCTGGGTCGGGCCAGGAAGCTGCCATGGACGCCCCGGCTCTTCAAAACAGACTCAGCATCCAAGCCAGAGATATCCCTGTGGAACCAGCTGGATACACAGAGAGACACATTACACACATATACATACAGTATATACAAACCACACACACACAGATCGGGCCACGCACATAAGCACATGCACACACAAATGGTTATCGTCTGGCCCTGCCGCACCTGTCCACTGAGCCACATCATCTCCTTGATACTCCGTTTCTTCCCTCGATGGGAAATTATATGAGACGTGGTAATAAAGATGAGTTAAATCACAATATGTATGTAAATCCCATTTCAAAACCCTGCATTCCATTACCAGCTCATAGATTAACACAGTACTAGGTACCATTACCAGCTCATAGATTAACACAGTACTAGGTAGAGAGAAGTCTACACAGCATTATTGAAACCTTTTTTAAGTATACGCTAGTATACAAGTATACAATATTGCTTCAAGGCAAAGAACTAGCAAAACATTTGAATGGTAAAGCCTGACTAAGGCCTAAGAGATGACAAACAGACCACAAACCCACCTCACCACAAAGCACCAACTTTTCATTCAATGGATACTATACTAGCCTATTCTACAGAACAACATGCTGCTGACGATTGTATCACACATCTGAGAGGTAGGACTGATAACGCTTTCTAAACTAAAGGGAATGATTTATGATTGTAAATTTACAATCTATTATCTTTCTTTCGACAATCTCTCACTAACAAGTGGACCATCACTTTGATATCTGTTGCCAAGTTCCAGTGTAGTTGTAGCTACACACGGCATGGTCCAGCTATTGATAGACTAAGAGTAGGATGCAAAGGTAGAATCAATCAGAATTGGGCAACATTTCAAGAATGTGAAAAACTACTGCAAAATAACTGGGAATTCCTACAGAGTTTGAAAACAAAACGTTACGCGTGAACTACAAACACACAAGACAGCAGAAAAGACTAAAGAACAAAGTACTGATGGTAAAGAAACAGAGAGAACAAGTAAAAGAAAGAGAGAAGTTGACATCACGCGTTAGGTAAAGGCAGATCCAGACCAGGGTTGAGCAACTGGGTGTAAGAGTCTTGAGAGGGAGGAGATCAACTCACCGAACCATTTTCACCTTCACTTCTTCTGGGCCTAAAGAGAAGGAGACGGGATAGTGAGGGTACACGTACAGGTACAACCTCAAGGCTAGCAAATGATGATACATGGTAATGTAACAAATACTGTACATAATTGACACATCTTCATGCCCTTTCTAAATCTGCAAATCTAGCCAGTTATTAACTACAAATGTACTTCTAAAAATCATGGTTTACTTCCATTATCATTCCTCTCTCTCTCTCTCTAACTGCCCTCCTCCACACATTAGTTTACTGTATTTCTTAATTTCTCTCATTCAACATCACATACGCAAAGACCACCCCTCTAAACAACCTGTCTTCTCTTCCTCTTTTACTCCCACACTAATCTGTTCATCAAACCCTCTTTCCTCCCTTACCCTCTCTTGATATATCTCACTTTAGGTATATAAGTAAACAATCTTACTGTTCTCAGCTCCTTCTGAAAACAAGCGACACTCTTGCTGACAGGCTCGTGTATGTCTTACCCTCCGTCCCTCCCTTCTTTTTTCTTTTTCTCTCTGTCGTTCTGTGACACTCTCTCGCTCCTTCCTTCCTTTTTGTGGCTCTTTTCACAAAACAGTGAAAGCAAGAGACAGACAGGAACAAAAAAAGCTGACAGGCCGGAATCTCTTACAGAAAGAGATACTTTATAAATGTCAACGCAATAAAAAAGCTTAGATTTCATCTTTAAAATTAAACTATAATTCTTTGTCTCTCCTTGCCTCAATCTAATGTCACATCTCTATCTCTCTCTTCTCTATCCCCTCAGAATGATCAAAGCACCACTAATGTTTTGCAAACAGACACAGTCCAGTGAGATTACTCTGAATATGTCATACCAAACACTGTTCCTCAATGAGATAATGAACGAGAGCGAGAGAGAGAGAGAGAGAGAGAGAGAGCACCTTTAAAAGGTAAACTAAGGAACTGCACATCTGCTCACCATCACTATCAGGAATGAAAAACAAACTAGCCCCTCCAGTATATACTGGTTAAACTAATCATACATTTTTCTCTGTTCTTCTCATTCTCTCTCTCTTTCCTTCTAACCCACCTGTCCTCCACTCCCCCCCTCTTCTGTCTGAGTGTCTGTTCTCTTCTTTCAGCTGTGTATGTGCACGTGTGTGTGTGTCTAACCTTTTGTGTTCCATTTGTGTTTGACACACAAAGGTCATGCTCGCATTACACTTCCTTATTTTCAGAGTGCGACCTCCCCTCCCCGTGTGTCGCTCTCAATCCATTTACAAATGTGAGGTCATGACAACAAACTCACAAACTAACAATAAGTAACATACACACATAACTACAGTCAGGATAGCAACTACACAACACTGTTCATGTGAGCAGCAATACAAGACATGTGAGCATGCTACAAGAAGAGGTGGGCTACATGTATACTAAAGTATTGTCCACAGAAGTCTGTAGAGCTTGAAACTGAAACTACTCTTCCCATAATGCAACAGCCAGCTGTTGTGGCTACGAAAGACACATAGCAACAAAGCAGGGCTGTATAAGTTAACAGCTTGATGTTACAGCGTGACTGCCTGTTGAAGTTAGTGTTACAAATTTCAATACAACCAACATGCAAAGCAGCAGAGAGTAGGTGAGAGGTGCCGTTTAAAGCTCCTGATCTGTAGTGGCTGGGGCCGAGAGCACCATGTATCTTGTGTGCCACATATGTCTGAATGCCTTTTTGTTACAGTGGGGCAAAAAAGTATTTAGTCAGCCACCAATTGTGCAAGTTCTCCCACTTAAAAAGATGAGAGAGGCCTGTAATTTTCATCATAGGTACACTTCAACTATGACAGACAAAATTAGAAAAAAAATCCAGAAAATCACATTGTAGGATTTTTAATGAATTTATTAGCAAATTATAGTGGAAAATAAGTATTTGGTCAATACCAAAAGTTTATCCCAATACTTTGTTATATACCCTTTGTTGGCAATGACATCTATAAGTACCTAGGTGTCTGGCTAGACTGTAAACTCTCCTTCCAGTCTCATCAAACATTTCCAATCTAAAATCAAATCTAGAGTCGGCTTTCTATTCCGCAACAAAGCCTCCTTCACTTACGCCGCCAAACTTACCCTAGTAAAACTGACTATCCTACCGATCCTCGACTTCGGCGATGTCATCTACAAAATAGCTTCCAATACTCTACTCAGCAAACTGGATGCAGTTTATCACAGTGCCATCCGTTTTGTTACTAAAGCACCTTATACCACCCACCACTGCGACCTGTATGCTCTAGTTGGCTGGCCCTCGCTACATATTCGTCGCCAGACCCACTGGCTCCAGGTCATCTACAAGACCATGCTAGGTAAAGCTCCGCCTTATCTCAGCTCACTGGTCACGATGGCAACACCCACCCGTAGCACGCGCTCCAACAGGTGTATCTCACTGATCATCCCTAAAGCCAACACCTCATTTGGCCACCTTTTGTTCCAGTTCTCTGCTGCCTGTGACTGGAACGAATTGCAAAAAATGCAGAGAAAAACAGAACAGAAAAACAGAGGTCAAACGTTTTCTGTAAGTCTTCACAAGGTTTTCACACACTGTTGCTGGTATTTTGGCCCATTCCTCCGTGCAGATCTCCTCTAGAGCAGTGATGTTTTGGGGCTGTTGCTGGGCAACACGGACTTTCAACTCCCCCCAAAGATTTTCTATGGGGTTGAGATCTGGAGACTGGCTAGGCCACTCCAGGACCTTGAAATGCTTCTTACGAAGCCACTCCTTCGTTGCCCGGGCGGTGTGTTTGGGATCATTGTCATGCTGAAAGACCCAGCCACGTTTCATCTTCAATGCCCTTGCTGATGGAAGGAGGTTTTCACTCAAAATCTCACGATATGCCAAGGCCCCATTCATTCATCCTTTACATGGATCAGTCGTCCTGGTCCCTTTGCAGAAAAACAGCCCCAAAGCATGATGTTTCCACCCCCATGCTTCACAGTAGGTATGGTGTTCTTTGGATGCAACTCAGCATTCTTTGTCCTCCAAACACGACTAGTTGAGTTTTTACCAAAAAGTTCTATTTTGATTTCATCTGACCATATGACATTCTCCCAATCTTCTTCTGGATCATCCAAATGCTCTCTAGCAAACTTCAGACGGGCCTGGACATGTACTGGCTTAAGCAGGGGGACACGCCTGGCACTGCAGGATTTGAGTCCCTGGCGGCGTAGTGCGTTACTGATGGTAGGCTTTGTTACTTTGGTCTCAGCTCTCTGCAGGTCATTCACTAGGTCCCCCCGTGTGGTTCTGGGATTTTTGCTCACCGTTCTTGTGATCATTTTGACCCCACGGGGTGAGATCTTGCGTGGAGCCCCAGATCGAGGGAGATTATCAGTGGTCTTGTATGTCTTCCATTTCCTAATAATTGCTCCCACAGTTGATTTCTTAAAACCAAGCTGCTTACCTATTGCAGATTCAGTCTTCCCAGCCTGGTGCAGGTCTACAATTTTGTTTCTGGTGTCCTTTGACAGCTCTCTTTGGTCTTGGCCATAGTGGAGTTTGGAGTGTGACTGTTTGAGGTTGTGGACAGGTGTCTTTTATACTGATAACAAGTTCAAACAGGTGCCATTAATACAGGTAACGAGTGGAGGACAGAGGAGCCTCTTAAAGAAGAAGTTACAGGTCTGTGAGAGCCAGAAATCTTGCTTGTTTGTAGGTGACCAAATACTTATTTTCCACCATATTTTGCAAATAAATTCATTAAAAATCCTACAATGTGATTTTCTGGATTTTTTTTCTAATTCTGTCTGTCATAGTTGAAGTGTACCTATGATGAAAATTACAGGTCTCTCTCATATTTTTAAGTGGGAGAACTTGCACAATTGGTGGCTGACTAAATACTTTTTTGCCCCACTGTACAGAGCTGAGAGCTGATGGTGAGAATGGCTTTTCCCTGTTCAGTCATGTTGCTGTTGTGTATCATTTCTAACACCCAAAAGTGATGACCACTTTCCACAAAGATTCACACACACTGACTAACACACACATACCAAGTGAAGACATCTCTTGATCCGGTCACTCCTGCAGGGTATGTACACACTCTCACACACTGACTAACACATATACACACGTGTGTATTTCTCACACCCAAAGTCCAAGTGATGATGATTTGCCTTCAATGAAAGAACCCACTCTCACACTGACTCATAGCAACGGAGGAAAACATTGATACAGTTACATATTGGGATATTACTTTTGACGATATATCGTATCGTTTTGACAATATTGCAATACTATTTTTGCTATAGTAGGCTGTACATGCACCAAAACTCATATCTTGTTCTCCATCTTCTTTTTAAATAAGGAGCCAATGTGTTTTAAGCACATTTATTTCCATGACTGATCAAAACTTCTCATGGCTCTCTCTTGTCCCCTCCACAGCAGACATTTGGTGAGCAATATGTTTGGAAAATCGAATCGCAATACATATAGAATCGTAAGAACCGCAATACTAATCATACCGACACCTAAGTATTATGATAATATCAAATCGTGAGGACCCTGGCAATTCCCAGCCCTACAGGACAACACTTTCCATAGGAATGCTGGCTCATGTTGATTCCAACGCTTCCCACAGTTGGCTGGATGTCTGGAAGTTGGCTGGATGTCCTTTGGGTGGTGGACAATTCTTGATACACACAGGAAACTGTTGAGCGTGAAAACCGCAGTAGCATGCAGTTCTTGACACAAACCGGTGCACCTGGCACCTACTACCATACCCCATTCAAAGGGACTTAAATATTATGCCATGCCCATTGACCCTCTGAATGGCACACATGCACAATCCATGTCTCAATTATCTAAAGGCTCGAAAATCCTTCTTTAACCAGTCTTCTACCCGTCATCTACACTGATTGAAGTGGACATTAATAAGCAATTATAGCTTTCACCTGGATTCACCTGGTCAGTCTATATCATGGAAGGAGTTCCTAATGTGTTGTACACTCAGTGTATATTGAACTGTATTTGTGTGTATGTGTGGGAAAACTGGCATGTACGTAGAAACATATCTAGGGAAAAAGTGTGTAAAAACAGGGTTGCTTTTGTCCTCTGAAGGGAGGGGTGGGGGACATAGGAGGTTGGTGGCACCATAATTGGGGAGGATGGGCTCGTGGTAATGGCTGGAGCAGAATCGGTGGAATGGTATCAACAACATCAAACACATGGTTTACAACACATCCGTTCCAGTCATTATTATGAGCCGTCCTCCCCTCAGCAGCCTGGTAGGGGATGGGTTTGAAATATATACTAATAAATGACACCAAGGTAAGAGCCCTGTCTGACAGTAACTATTGTCAAAACAAGAATCTTCCAGGGCGATCACTTTGGCTTGCAAATCCTATTTCTCTTGCCTGGACATCTAACAGTAAGATTTAAATGTATGTAAATACACGGAGTATAAAAAGCTTTCTGTGACATAGACTGACCAGGTGAAGCCAGGTGAAGCTAGGATCCCTTATTGATGTCACCTGTTAAACCCACTTGAATCAGTTTAGATGAAGGGAATGAGACAGGTTAATGAAGGGGTTTTAATCCTTGAGACAAATGAATGGACTCTGTATGTGTGCCATTCAGAGGGTGAATGACAAGACAAAAGATTGAAGTGCCTTTGACCTCGGTATGGTAGTAGGTGTCAGGCGCACCGGTTTGTGTCAAGAACTGCAACGCTGCTGGGTTTTTCACGTTCAACAGTGTGTATCAAAAATGGTCCACCACCCAAAAGCAAATCCATCCAACTTGATACAACTGTGGGAGGTCAACATGGGCCAACATCCCTGTAGAATGCTTTCGACAACTTCTAGAGTCCAATTGAGGCTTTTCTGAGGGCAAAAGCGGGTGCAACTCAAAAATAGGAAGGTGTACACTCAGAATGATCAGCCAATGAGAACATAATTAGTTCTCCCATGTATGATTTTAAATATCTTTAAATACATACATTACAGAAGGCTAGTGTACATACACAAGCATGCGAGCGAGCACACACGCGCACACACGCGCACAGACTAACAGACGTTTGTACTGCAGGTGTTAGAACAATGGTTAACACCAGGAATTGCAGACACACAAACATACTGGTTAGTGAAACAAAACGCCTGCAGCAGTTTGAATTGGGCTCTCTTCCCCTTTCACACCTGTGAGCTTCACATGCTAACTGTGTCTATAGATAGTACTTACCCACAAGACATTGAATGGACTTTTGCTCAGGTGTTCTAGACAGCAGTTCAGTCTCATAGATCCAGTCTTTACAACAGAACGAAGATGAGCTAGAGGTTAGTGCAGTGTGGTCTGTCCACTGTGTCCAGTTAACTAGCGTATACTACACTGTTCCAGCTGCTTCTCTCTTCTGTCCCTCTATCTACCTCTTCTTTCTCACTCATTTCCTCCCCGTCTCTCCCTGTTGTTCCCCCTCTCTACAATTCCTCTGACTGCCTTCTCTCTATCCCTCCGTCCCGGTCTCTGTCCTGTTAAGTTATCAGCAGGCTCTATTACAACGCAGTATTTTCTCCTGCCCTGTAATTTCCCCCAACTTTCTTAATTGCACCTCTCTCTGTCTGGGAAAACAAGTCTGTTCCTGTCTCCCTCTTCTTCTTGTTCTCCTTCCCTCTCCTGCAAAAGGAAATTAGCATTCACCTTTCCCATCATACATTTACACCCACACTCCCTCCTCTTCTTGTACCTGTGTTCTATGGTTTTATTACTTTATAGATACAGTTAAATCAGATGATGCCCTTCCACAGACCTTGTAGGTCAAATTATGACGCGTACCATTGGTCATTTAAGCAATAAGGCCCGAGGTGTGGTATATGGCCAATATACCATGGCTAAGGGCTGTCCTTAACCACTACGAAACGTGGAGTGCCTGGACACAACCCTTAGCCGTGGTATATTGGCCATATATCACAAACCCCTGAGGTGCCTCATTACTATTATAAACTGGTTACCAATGTAATTAGTGCAGTAAAAATACACGTTTTGTCATACCCGTGGTATACCACGGCTGTCAGCATTCAGGGCTCGACCCCACCCAGATTATAATACAATGCAATGTGCCCAGGTAATAATGCCCTCACATAATAAAGGGCAAAGAAACAAGCTTCACAAACTGTTACCCTTTTTATTGGAGTTCTCAGAAGAAACTGTAACGATAAAAACAACCATAATAATATTCCAAAATGTAAAAGAACAAAACATTAGACTAAGACATTTAATTAATTTAGAGATTGCCATCATTCTCAATGCAGCCCCGTGTCGACACTAGTGGAGCTATTGCATATCCTTATTTGGGCAAAAAGGGGGCGAGGCCTCCGGGAACATTTGTGACACAATCGCTCAGGAATGGAGAGCTGCGGGACGGGGCATGGCTGAGGAGCGGGGAGAGCCAATAACAGGCTAGTGTTATGGACCACCTGAGTTTACAGGTGAAGGGAGCAGTGAAGAGGGGGAGGGGCAGGAGTGTAAAACAGAACCAATATTATTCTACTAAAGCATCCTCATCAGTTGATAGTTACTAACAGTCTCTCTGTGGGAAGTATAGAGCAGTGTACCCACCTACACACACAGACACACACACATACACTCAGAAGAGGTACACACCCAGAAATGGAATGGGCAGAACAGACATAGTTCTAAATTCCACATGATTTCATATTTACCGAATTGAATTGTACATGTTGCATATCAAATTTAATTCTGCACACCCATAGAACAACGAGTCCACATATTATAGAACCTTTACTTGAAGTGGAAAAGTCCATTTTACCCATTCTAATTCTATGGGACAGAGCCAGGTACACTGCTGTCTATTTTAGAGACAGGCTTGGGGAAAGATACAGTGAAAACAACCTCTGTGTGAAAGTTAGACACATAACAGACAGACACAGAGACTGTGCTGCAGTTCATTAGGTAGATACTGTAGATAAGGTGTTCCCAGTGGAGAACAGAGACTGTGTTCCTACAGGTGTCTTTGGGTGAAGAGGAAGCAGAACATTTTTAGTCTGCTGTGTCCAGAGAAGATGTGTTGGTGGGTAGAGACCTTACTCTACTGTCCAGAGTGTGAGATTTGGTTTGGGGACAAGAAAGGTGCAGAGCGGGGTGAGATAAGGGTCACTCTCCAATTCCAAAACACGGGTGGGAGAACGCCTTAGGGAGGACTGGCGGAATTGGTCAGCGTGGCACCTGCATCTGCTGCGTGGTCTGTGATTGGCTCTGGCCGGTGACCTCGGACCCGCGGCTGGCCAATCGGCTGAGGATGTTCCTCTCCGACATCTGCAGCCTCACGGCGACGGGTGGTATACGGGCGATGGTTGCCGGGAGACGGGTGACGTCGGCCTTCATGTCACTCAGAAGCTCCTCAAGCTGTTTGAGAACTGAAGGAGAGAGACAGAGTTACCACCACCAAAGTCCAACTGACAGAGTTTAGGAAACAATGACGAGAGGGAGAGAAATAAGAAAAATAGATGATGGAAGTGGGTAAGAACAGCAGAGACAGAAAAGAGACAATGAGAAAGAAAGAGAGCGAGTCTGTGTTTGTGTGTAGCCTACTGTCATGACGTTGCCCTGTTGGTGAGGTTTATGACCCCCATAAATACCTTTCCCCCTTTTCTCTCTCTACTAAACAGAATGGACACTTGGAAAGCCCTTAGTTAACTTCTTGGTGACTGGGGGGCAGTATTGAGTAGCTTGGATAAATAAGGTGCCCAGAGTAAACTTCCTGCTACTCAGCCATAAAAGCTAGAATGAGCATATACAGTGGGGCAAAAAAGTATTTAGTCAGCCACCAATTGTGCAAGTTTTCCCAGTTAAAAAGACGAGGCCTGTAATTTTCATCATAGGTACACTTCAACTATGACAGACAGAATGAGAAAAAAAAATCCAGAAAATCACATTGTAGGATTTTTAATTAATTTATTGGCAAATGATGGTGGAAAATAAGTATTTGTCAATAACAAAAGTTTATCTCAATACTTTGTTATATACCCTTTGTTGGCAATGACAGAGGTTAAACGTTTTCTGTAAGTCTTCACAAGGTTTTCACACACTGTTGCTGGTATTTTGGCCCATTCCTCCATGCAGAACTCCTCTAGAGCAGTGATGTTTTGGGGCTGTTGCTGGGAAACAAGGACTTTCAACTCCCTCCAAAGATTTTCTATGGGGTTGAGATCTGGAGACTGGCTAGGCCACTCCAGGACCTTGAAATGCTTCTTACGAAGCCACTCCTTCGTTGCCCGGGCGGTGTGTTTGGGATCATTGTCATGCTAAAAGACCCAGCCACGTTTCATCTTCAATGCCCTTGCTGATGGAAGGAGGTTTTCACTCAAAATCTCACGATACATGGCCCCATTCATTCTTTTCTTTACACGGATCAGGCATCCTGGTCCATTTGCAGAAAAACAGCCCCAAAGCATGATGTTTCCACCCCCATGCTTCACAGTAGGTATGGTGTTCTTTGGATGCAAATCAGCATTCTTTGTCCTAAAAACACGACGAGTTAAGTTTTTACCAAAAAGTTCTATTTTGATTTCATCTGACCATATGACATTCTCCCAATCTTCTTCTGGATCATCCAAATGCTCTCTAGCAAACTTCAGACGGGCCTGGACATGTACTGGCTTAAGCAGGGGGACACTGGCACTGCAGGATTTGAGTCCCTGGCGGCGTAGTGCGTTACTGATGGTAGGCTTTGTTACTTTGGTCTCAGCTCTCTGCAGGTCATTCACTAGGTCCCCCCGTGTGGTTCTGGGATTTTAGCTCACCATTCTTGTGATCATTTTGACCCCACAGGGTGAGATCTTGCGTGGAGCCCCAGATCGAGGGAGATTATCAGTGGTCTTGTATGTCTTCCATTTCCTAATAATTGCTCCCACAGTTGATTGCTGCTTACCTATTGCAGATTCAGTCTTCCCAGCCTGGTGCAGGTCTACAATTTTGTTTCTGGTGTCCTTTGACAGCTCTTTGGTCTTGGCCATAGTGGAGTTTGGAGTGTGACTGTTTGAGGTTGTGGACAGGTGTCTTTTATACTGATAACAAGTTCAAACAGGTGCCATTAATACAGGTAACGAGTGGAGGACAGAGGAGCCTCTTAAAGAAGAAGTTACAGGTCTGTGAGAGCCAGAAATCTTGCTTGTTTGTTATTGACCAAATACTTATTTTCCACCATAATTTGCAAATAAATTCATAAAAAATCCTACAATGTGATTTTCTGGATTTTTTTCTCATTTTGTCTGTCATAGTTGAAGTGTACCTATGATGCAAATTACAGGCCTCTCATCTTTTTAAGTGGGAGAACTTGCACAATTGGTGGCTGACTAAATACTTTTATGCCCCACTGTAATTAGTATATTTGGGTAGAAAACACTGAAGTTTCTAAAACTGTTTGAATGATGTCTGTGAGTATAACAGAACTCATTTGGCAGGTGAAAACCTGAGAAAAATCCAACCAGGAAGTGGGAAATCTGAGGTTTGTAGTTTTTCAACTCATTGCCTTTCCAATATCCAGTGTCTGTGGGGTCATTTTGCACTTCCAAAGGCTTCCACTAGATGTCAACAGTCTTTAGAACCTTGTTTGATGCTTCTACTTTGAACGGGGGACAAATGAGAGGATTGAGCCAGGTGTCTGGCAGATTGCCACGAGCTCGTGACGTGCGGTCATGTGAATGTTAGCTTGCGTTCCATTGCTTTTCTACAGAGAAAGGAATTCTCCGGTTGGAACATTATTCAAGATTTTTGATAAAAACATCCTAAAGATTGATTCTATACCTCTTTTGACATGTTTCTACGACCTGTAATATAACCTTTTGGACTTTTCATCCGACCTTTCGGCTGGACGCGCGTTTGGATTTGTTTACCAAACGCCCTAACACAAGGAGGTATTTGGACATAAATTATCAACTTTATCGAACAAATCAAACATTTATTGTGGAACTGAGATTCCTGGGAGTGCATTCTGATGAAGATCATCAAAGGTAAGTGAATATTTAAGATGCTATTTCTGACTAATGTTGACTCCACAACATGGCGGAAATCTCTTTGGCTGTTTTGGTCTCTGAGCGCCGTACTCAGATTATTGCATGGTATGCTTTTTCCGTAAAGTTTTTTTGAAATCTGACACAGCGATTGCATTAAGGAGAAGTAAATCTCTAATTCCATGTATAACACTTGTATTTTCATCAACATTTATGATGAGTATTTCTGTAAATTGATGTGGCTCTCTGTAAAATCACTGCATGTTTTGGAACTACTGAACATAACACGCCAATGTAAAATGAGATTTGTGGATATAAATATGCACTTTATCGAACAAAACATACATGTATAGTGTAACATGAAGTCCTATGAGTGTCATCTGATGAAGATCATCAAAGGTTAGTGATTCATTGTATCTATATTTCTGCTTTATGTGACTCCTCTCTTTGGCTGGAAAAATTGTGTTTTTCTGTGACTTGGTGGTGACCTAACATAATTGTTTGTGGTGCTTTCGCTGTAAAGCCTTTTTGAAATCAGACATTTTGGCTGAATTAACGAGAATTTTATCTTTAAAATGGTGTAAAATACTTGTATGCTTGAGGAATTTTAATTATGAGATTTTTGTTGTTTTGAATTTGGCGCCCTGCACTTTCACTGGCTGTTGGTGAGGTGGGACGCTACCGTCCCGAATATCCCAGAGAGGTTAACATAGAGAGAGTATGGTAACATCAAAAGGTTGGGAAAGGAACATATTTTGGTAATCCAACCAGTTGAAAGTATCCGTTGGTACTTAAAGAATATGATGTCAGATCAGTTGTGGTCTGAGACATTATTGCTGATGATAGGATGACATAAACTGTGTCTTGGAAAATCTACACATTCTAGATTCACATGGAATTGTTGTGCAATTTAAATGTTATGAAACTATTTGTCAAAAGATTTAATTTAATTTTAGTTTTTAAAATGAGAGAATCTTTTCATAAGTAAAATATGCTCAATCAGTGGCCACGCCCACGTGAATAGACATTGGTTGGAAATTATGAACCAACCCCTTTTCTACATTTCTATAAGAGCTCCAGTGACCCAATTCACGGCTGACTAAGCCAACCTCAGCGTAAGCTCTGGTTGCAAATGGTTGAACAACCATTTGAATGCATAAGATTCTGTATTTATGATAGCATAGCTTCATAAGGTCCGATAGAGACCCAATCCTTTTGTTCCTCAGTCTTCCTGGGCTTTCATTCAAACCCAACCCCCTTTGTGTAACCAGCCATCATATCGGTTTTATCCACTATAGGGAAGTTTTCTTTTAGGACATAATTAGTCATCAATGTATGATCCATCCTGTGTATATGGAATTCTGTGTGATTTTTAGTAAATAAATAATGAAACCAAATTTTGTATTGCTGATTCAACTTGTTAGACAGGGTTCGTGAAGATAACAAATAATTTTACGATGTTCAGATGTGACTGAATAAGGTTACGATTAATAATTGACTGCTATTGCTATAAAAGATTACCACATCTTTAAGAGTTTACTCGGAAGACAACAGCTCTATAAACATTCTACTGTGGTGCCCCGACTTCCTAGTTAATTACATTTCTATGATTAGTTTAATCAGGTAATATTAATGACAGAAAATTGATTTGATACAATAGCATGTCAAATATCACTTAATCCATAGTAAAGACACAACACTACCTTTGTGCAGTACTGCGTTAGCAGGCTTGTTCCCTGACATGGACTCCTTGCTGAGGTGTTGGTGGGACTCAGCCAGACACTCCACCTCACTGAAGCGGGTGTTGAGGGCCATGGAGGGGTGGGCCGGGTCCTCAGACATGTTCAGGTAGGCTGCCCTGCGAAGCTGCTCCTCAATCACCAACGCCTGCTCCAACAACTAGAGACCGAGAGAGGGGGGGGGGGGGGGGGGGTACAGAGATGAGAGGGATATGAGGAGGAGAGAGGCAAAGAGAGAGAAGGAAGGGATATGACAGGAGGAGAGAGGGAAGAGGTAAACAGAGTGATTAACAGAAAGAAAGTGGGAGAGAGGGATGGCTCAACAGAACACTGAGAGAGTGTGTTCCAATAGACAGAAGCAGCCAGAAACATCCCGCCAGCTCAGCGCACCTTAAACCTTCTGGCCAAGAACTTGTTCTTGATCTCCAGGAAGTTTCCTCGACTCATCTCCCCCTTGAAGGGCTCGTTGAGGATAGCATACTTCACGTCGCTCTGCACGTCCTGCCAGCGAGCGTAACCGTGTCTGAGAGGCGCCACGGTCAAAGGTCATGACATCATAATGATTCACAGTCCTCCCACCAAACCTCTGACATCCTGCTGACTAGTGCAGTGGTCTCCAACCCTGGTCCTATAAGTTTTAGTTCCAGCCCTGCACTAACATACCTGATCCAACTAATAACCTAGTCCTCCAGACTTTGATTAGCAGAGTGATGTTGGTACAGGGTGAAGTTGGTACAGGGTGAAATTGGTACAGAGAGACGTTGGTACAGAGTGACATTGGTAGAGAGAGACCTTGGTACAGAGTGACATTGGTAGAGAGAGACGTTGGTACAGAGTGACGTTGGTACAAAGTAACGTTGGTACAGAGTGACCTTGGTACAGAGAGACCTTGGTACAGAGAGACCTTGGTACAGAGAGACCTTGGTACAGAGAGACCTTGGTACAGAGAGACCTTGGTACAGAGAGACCTTGGTACAGAGAGACCTTGGTACAGAGAGACATTGGTACAGAGAGACATTGGTACAGAGAGACATTGGTACAGAGAGACCTTGGTACAGAGAGACCTTGGTACAGAGAGACCTTGGTACAGAGAGACGTTGGTACAGTGTGACGTTGGTACAGAGTGACGTTGGTACAGAGTGATGTTGGTACAGAGTGACGTTGGTACAGAGTGACGTTGGTACAGAGTGACGTTGGTACAGAGTGACGTTGGTACAGAGTGACGTTGGTACAGAGTGACGTTGGTACAGGGTGACGTTGGTACAGAGTGACGTTGGTACAGAGTGACGTTGGTACAGTGACGTTGGTACAGAGTGAAAGGATACTGTATGATGCCGGCCAGCAGCCAGTAGTCATGGCGACGATGCCAGATCTCAAATGTCTTCTTGGTGACGGTCGCCGCCCTCTCCTCGTTCTGCCACAGAGAGTGGAGCTCTGGAGAGAGAGAGAGAGATGTTAAGAGAGACTGAAAATGAACAAAGGACAGTTTGCATCCCCCTGCCCCCCAATGGTTACTAGATAAGGTTAGGGAGTTGGGGAGGGTTAGCTGATCTTAGATCTGTGTGTGTACCTGTGAATCCTCCGTCTGCGATGTTGAACATGAACCTCTGCTTGGTAGCCTTCTTCTTCTCCTCACTCACATTCACCGCCATCCCTGCTGCTGCCACTCCTTCTTTACTGTTCTCTCCATTCTGCAGCTTGCCAGACTCCTCGGTCTTCAAACCATCTTTCTCCTCTTTTTGCTCTGAAGGGAGGAAGAATACTGGGTTAGCACCATATGTTTGTTTGTGTGTGTGTGGAACAGAAGAACCTACCTTTCTTGTCCTCTGCAAGAGGACTGGGGTCCATCTTCTCCTCTTTGCTCTCCTCCACTATAACAGAGAGAACACAGGTCAGGGATCACAACCACAGGAGACATGACCTTAATACAATATCAGTGTCACCCTGACTTTCCCGACTGACCTTTAGGCTTGGCCTCCTGTGACACTGCTGTGGCCTCTGACCCTTCACCTTTGACCTCAGTGGGGGAATTGTTCTCCTTGTCTGCCGTCTCCTTTTGGGTTTCCTTGGTTTCCTTCTCTTCAGTCTCTTTATCGTCCTTCTCTTCTGTGTCTTTGTTCTTTTCTTTGTCGTTCTCTGTGGTGGAGGACTCTCCCTCTGCCTCTTTCCTTTCAGAGCGTTTTTCCATCTCGTCTGGGATTTCAATAATCTGTGAGGAGGAAAAAGGGGTGAGGATTAGGGTAGTGATGGGATGACATCACAATCTGGGCAGAGGGTGCAGTATAATGTAATAAATAATGTTCACCTCTGGGTCTTCTGACTTGCTGTGCACCCTGCCGTCCTTTTCTTCCTCTCCCTCCTTATTTACCTCCGTCTCCTTGCCAGTGTCTTCAGACTTAGTGAGGTCCTCTGTTAGCGACAAAGAGAGCGTGAGAATGATTGAGTATATTTTCATCTTACTGTGTTTGTGTGTACCTGGGGCGGGGATGTTGGGCTGTGTGTGTGTGTGTGTGTGTGTGTGTGTACCTGGGGCAGGGCTGTTGGGCTGTGTGTGTGTGTGTACCTGGGGCGGGGGTGTGTTGGGCTGTGTGTGTGTGTGTGTGTGTCTGGGGCAGGGGTGTTGGGCTGTGTGTGTGTGTGTGTGTGTGTGTGTGTGTGTGTGTGTACCTGGGGCAGGGCTGTTGGGCTGTGTGTGTGTGTGTACCTGGGGCGGGGGTGTGTTGGGCTGTGTGTGTGTGTGTGTGTCTGGGGCAGGGGTGTTGGGCTGTGTGTGTGTGTGTGTGTGTGTGTACCTGGGGCGGGGATGTTGGGCTGTGTGTGTGTGTGTGTGTGTGTGTACCTGGGGTGGGGGTGTTGGGCTGTGTGTGTGTGTGTGTGTGTGTGTACCTGGGGCGGGGATGTTGGGCTGTGTGCGCGTGCGTGTGTGTGTGTGTGTGTGTGTGTGTACCTGGGGCAGGGGTGTTGGGCTGTGTGTCAGCGGGGGTTCCAGTAGATGGTGTTTTGACATCCTCTCCAGCAGCGATGGCTGCCAGCCTCCTGTTCTCCTCCAGCTCCATCATCCAGGGCATGGACCACTGGCCGTTCACATGCTCAAACTCCTGCACCTGGACATCAATACAATCAATACATACACCAATTAAATGAAAACAAAACAACAAATGATCAACTGATAACACCAATGACTGATCAGAAAAAATACCAAATGTTGTAAACAAACGACATTGCTTACTTTCTTCCTGATCAATGACATCACGCCGATGCGAGTAAGGACGTGTTGTCGTGACAACCCCTCCCGTGGAACCCCGTCAGCGAAGGTCTCCGCTCCGTCAGCCCCCGGCTCACAGAGATGACGCATGAAGAGGGAGACATATGCCCTGAGAGGGAGAGAGAATACTGTTATAAGGACCCCTGGGAACACACATACACATAAAGACTGCACACACACGCACAAATAGATAGACTATAGACATTAACACACACTCACTTGAACTCTTTCTCAGACTTCCCCCTGAGGTCTCTGACCAGCCACTGGGTGGTGAAGGCATCCTGAGGAGGCATCCCATAGCGCATCACTGCATTCAGGAATGCCTTCCTCTGGCGCGCATTGAAGCCCAACACCTAAAAAAAAAGAGAGAGAGAGAGAGGGGGGGGGGGGGGGGGGTTAGAGCAACATACACACTGAAAGAGACAAAAGACAAGTGGTAAAGAGAGAGGAAAATGCAGGCAGAAGTAGACATGGTGAAAGAAAAGACTGCTTGTAGAGGAAGATATGAAGAGAACAATGTCGATTTTTATTTTGAGAGTGACAGACGATGAGAGAGACTGCAACTTCTATCAGTCTGACCTCAATGTTGCCTCCCACTCTGGCCAACAGGGGTGGCAGCGGTTTGTCCCTTTCATTCCTCAGCCCCTTGCGGCTTGGCCTGCGGGAGTTGGCTGGTTGGAGGGAGAAACACAGGCCATGTCATGTTAGTCTCACACACACACTACACTCAGAAAATACACACACAATTCATCCGGCAAAAGAGTTGGGGTAAACTCCCTACATCACTATATGAGATTTTGATTGAATGACCCCTCAAAACAGCATGGAATTGCGTGCTATTCTACCCCTCTACCGGATGTTGTTTTAGCAAGCCTTTGCAATTTTTACAACCAATTGCAGATAAAAGTTGCAGACAGACCTATTTGAAATAGTGTACCATAGAATATGACATGATAAGAGATTCAAAAAGACATACATTGATTCATTGTTGCTGCATCATTAGTTCACACCTCAGAAAACAGTCTCAAGGAGGAAACTGTCTGTATCATTAGTTCACACCTCAGAAAACAGTCTCAAGGAGGAAACTGTCTGTATCATTAGTTCACACCTCAGAAAACAGTCTCAAGGAGGAAACTGTGTGTATCATTAGTTCACACCTCAGAAAACAGTCTCAAGGAGGAAACTGTGTGTATCATTAGTTCACACAGAAAACAGTCTCAAGGAGGAAACTGTCTGTATCATTAGTTCACACCTCAGAAAACAGTCTCAAGGAGGAAACTGTGTGTATCATTAGTTCACACCTCAGAAAACAGTCTCAAGGAGGAAACTGTGTGTATCATTAGTTCACACCTCAGAAAACAGTCTCAAGGAGGAAACTGTGTGTATCATTAGTTCACACCTCAGAAAACAGTCTCAAGGAGGAAACTGTGTGTATCATTAGTTCACACCTCAGAAAACAGTCTCAAGGAGGAAACTGTGTGTATCATTAGTTCACACCTCAGAAAACAGTCTCAAGGAGGAAACTGTGTATATCATTAGTTCACACCTCAGAAAACAGTCTCAAGGAGGAAACTGTGTGTATCATTAGTTCACACCTCAGAAAACAGTCTCAAGGAGGAAACTGTGTGTATCATTAGTTCACACCTCAGAAAACAGTCTCAAGGAGGAAACTGTGTGTATCATTAGTTCACACCTCAGAAAACAGTCTCAAGGAGGAAACTGTGTGTATCATTAGTTCACACCTCAGAAAACAGTCTCAAGGAGGAAACTGTCTGTATCATTAGTTCACACCTCAGAAAACAGTCTCAAGGAGGAAACTGTCTGTATCATTAGTTCACACCTCAGAAAACAGTCTCAAGGAGGAAACTGTGTGTATCATTAGTTCACACCTCAGAAAACAGTCTCAAGGAGGAAACTGTGTGTATCATTAGTTCACACCTCAGAAAACAGTCTCAAGGAGGAAACTGTCTGTATCATTAGTTCACACCTCAGAAAACAGTCTCAAGGAGGAAACTGTGTGTATCATTAGTTCACACCTCAGAAAACAGTCTCAAGGAGGAAACTGTGTGTATCATTAGTTCACACCTCAGAAAACAGTCTCAAGGAGGAAACTGTGTGTATCATTAGTTCACACCTCAGAAAACAGTCTCAAGGAGGAAACTGTGTGTATCATTAGTTCACACCTCAGAAAACAGTCTCAAGGAGGAAACTGTGTGTATCATTAGTTCACACCTCAGAAAACAGTCTCAAGGAGGAAACTGTGTGTATCATTAGTTCACACCTCAGAAAACAGTCTCAAGGAGGAAACTGTCTGTATCATTAGTTCACACCTCAGAAAACAGTCTCAAGGAGGAAACTGTGTGTATCATTAGTTCACACCTCAGAAAACAGTCTCAAGGAGGAAACTGTGTGTATCATTAGTTCACACCTCAGAAAACAGTCTCAAGGAGGAAACTGTCTGTATCATTAGTTCACACCTCAGAAAACAGTCTAAAACAGTTGCAAACGGTAAACGGTTTGCAATGAAGTGCAAAACAAAAATGACATTGGAAAAAAATCAGGTAGGTCCTTACACGTTTTGTTCCTAGTGAATACATCCCTGATATTAGCGAAAGTTAGCTAACTTTAACTATTTGCACATCGTTACAACACAGTATGTAGCCATAATATTACATTTCAAATGTCTCTATTCCTTCGGCTCTTTTGTGAGTGTACTGTCCATTAGGGGGATGAACAAATATCCAACCCTGTATCAGTAGTTGGGGCTTACCGCCCTTTCTAACTGCCGTTGGCCATTAAGTATTGGGTTTGTGCTTCTGCTTACTTACTCTTGATGTGTGGAATAGTTTCATATTATTATTGTTTAATTGGCACCTGTTACAACTGGCTGACAGAATCAGTTGCTCTCTCTCGCGCTCATTCTCACACACAAATGCACACATTTTCACTTTCTGTCCTTTGCAGGAAAACACACAAGCAAACACTAATTCGAACTGGGACATACAGAGATTCATTTATTTGCACATACACAGACTCATACAGTGCATTCGGAAAGTATTCAGACCCCTTCACTTTTTAAATATTTTGTTACATTTCAGCCTGGTTCTAAAACAGATGAGTTTATTCCCCCGCATCAATGTACACACAATATGCCATAATGACAAAGCAAAAACAGGTTTGGAGAAATTTTTGCAAATGTATTAAAAATAAAAAATTGAAATATCCCATTTACATAATTATTCAACCCTTTACTCAGTACTTTGTCGAAGCCCCTTTGGCAGTGATTACAGCCTTGAGCCTTCTTGGGTATGACGCTACAAGCTTGGTACACCTGTATTTGGAGCATTTCTCTCATTCTTCTCTTTGAAAATGTTTGATTTGATTTATTCCACCTTTATTTAACCAGGTAGGCTAGTTGAGAACAAGTTCTCATTTACAACTGCGACCTGGCCAAGATAAAGCAAAGTAGTGTGACACCGACAAACAACACAGAGTTACACATGGAGTAAACAATAAACAAGCCAATAACACAATAAACAAGTCATAAACAAGTCACGCTCCCCATCCAACCTGACAGAGCTTGAGAGAATCTGCAGAGAAGAATGGGGAGTTTCTCCCCTCATACAGGTGTGCCAAACTTGGAGCGTCATACCCAATTAGACTCAAGGCTGTAATGACTGCCAAAGGGGCTTCAACAAAGTACTGAGCAAAGGGTTGAATATTTATGTAAATGTAATTAAAACACATTTTTTTATCAATGTGCAAAAAATGTCTGAAAACCTGTTTTGCTTTGTCATTATGGGGTATTGTGTGTTTTGACGAGGGACATTTTTTGATTTTAGAATAAGGCTGTAACGTAACAAAATGTGGAAAAAGTAAATGGGTCTGAATACTTTCCGAATGCACTGTAACCAATATGAATTCATGACAAAAGTGTTTGCTACCTTCTGATCGCTCATCAAAGTCCTCATCTCCCTCCTCTGAGGCCACAGAGTAATCTGAGTTGTTGTCAGACTGATCCTCCTGCCAATCTGCATATAGAATGGAGAGAGAGGGGAGGGGAAGAGACAGGATTAGCCAATCAGAGAGTTTTAGGACACAGACCGCTCTGTTTTCAGGGGAGAAGGAAGAGAGAGTGAAGAACAGATACAATCACATAGACAGAAATTCACTTCAACCAACTTCACAAGAAAACTAAACTAGTCAATACCAAAGTCATTAACAAGGTTGGGGTAACTTTCTTGTCAATGGGCATTTTTCAAACATTAATTGAATTTCAATTCCCTTCCTGAATTGGAATTGACCCTAATCTTGTTAGAGACAGATAGGAGAGAGTACTGAGACAGTAGGAAGGAAACATCATGCCCATGCTTAATCCTAGAATACTACTAGAAACACCTCAAAAAACAGAGGACAGAGATGGGACATGGACAAATATTTAGTACAAACACAAACACACACTCACATGCTCCAACATAACATGAAAGATACACAATCCCACACACCCTACCTACCACACACATAAACACACGTCCACATCCACACACACAGAGTAGGTAAAAAAGGTTGCATTGTGCAGCGCTGTTCTGTACCCCGTCTACTACCTCGTTCCTCCTGAGAGCCGTCGTTGTAGTTCACAGGCTTGCGGGTCCTCTTTCCCTTTCCCAGGTTACGGGCCAGGTCCTCCTGCTGCTGCTCATAGTGGTGTCTCAGCAGTTTCTCCCAGTAGTCTGGGTCTACTGACTCCTCCTGTTTAATCACCTCACGCTGCACCTCCTCCTCCTGGACACACACACACAGGTTAGCAATGATGGAAGAACTCGTATACTAACACACCCACACAGCTTAGCCTAGATGGAAGAACTCGTATACTAACACACACACACACACACACACACACACACACACACACACACACACACACACACACACACACACACACACACACACACACACACACACACACACACACACAGGTTAGCAATGATGGAAGAACTCGTATACTAACACACCCACACAGCTTAGCCTAGATGGAAGAACTCGTATACTAACACACACACACACACACACACACACACACACACACACACACACACACACACACACAGGTTAGCAATGATGGAAGAACTTGTATACTAACATACCCATACAGGTTAAAAATGATGGAAGAACTCATATACTAACATACCCATACAGGTTAAAAATGATGGAAGAACTTGTATACTAACTCACCCACACAGGTTAGCAATGATGGAAGAAGTCGTATACTAACTAACACACACACAGGTTAGCAATGATGGAAGAACTCGTATACTAACTAACACACACAGGTTAGCAATGATGGAAGAACTCATATACTAACTAACACACAGGTTAGCAATGATGGAAGAACTCAAATGAACTAACACACAGGTTAGCAATGATGGAAGAACTCGTACACTAACACACACACAGCTTAGCAATGATGGAAGAACTCGTATACTAACTAACACACACAGGTTAGCAATGATGGAAGAACCCGTATACTAACTAACACACACAGGTTAGCAATGATGGAAGAACTCGTACACTAACACACACACAGCTTAGCAATGATGGAAGAACTCGTATACTAACACACACACAGGTTAGCAATGATGGAAGAACTCATAAATGAACTAACACACAGGTTAGCAATGATGGAAGAACCCGTATACTAACTAACACACACAGGTTAGCAATGATGGAAGAACTCATATACTAACTAACACACACAGGTTAGCAATGATGGAAGAACCCGTATACTACCTAACACACACACACACACACACATAGGTTAGCAATGATGGAAGAACTCGTATACTAACACACACACACAGGTTAGCAATGATGGAAGAACTCGTATACTAACTAACACACACAGGTTAGCAATGATGGAAGAACTTGTATACTAACTAACACACACACAGGTTAGCAATGATGGAAGAACTTGTATACTAACTAACACACACAGGTTAGCAATGATGGAAGAACTCGTATACTAACATACCCACACACAGGTTAGCAATGATGGAAGAACTTGTATACTAACTAACACACACAGGTTAGCAATGATGGAAGAACTCGTATACTAACTAACACACACACACACACACACACACACACACACACACACAGGTTAGCAATGATGGAAGAACTCATAAACAAACTAACACACAGGTTAGCAATGATAAAAGAACCCGTATACTACCTAACACACACACACAGGTTAGCAATGATGGAAGAACTCGTATACTAACACACACACAGGTTAGCAATGATGGAAGAACTCATATACTAACTAACACAAACAGGTTAGCAATAATGGAATAACTCATATACTAACTAACACACACAGGTTAGCAATAATGGAATAACTCATATACTAACTAACACACACAGGTTTGCAATGATGGAAGAACCCGTATACTACCTAACACACACACACAAACACACAGGTTAGCAATGATGGAAGAACTCATATACTAACTAACACACAGAGGTTTGCAATGATGGAAGAACTCATATACTACCTAACACACACACAGGTTAGCAATAATGGAATAACTCATATACTAACTAACACACACAGGTTAGCAATGATGGAAGAACTCGTATACTAACTAACACACACACAGGTTAGCAATGATGGAAGAACTTGTATACTAACATACCCACACAGGTTAGCAATGATGGAAGAACTCGTATACTAACTAACACACACACAGGTTAGCAATGATGGAAGAACTCATATACTAACTAACACACACAGGTTAGCAATGATGGAAGAACTTGTAAACTAACTAACACACACAGGTTAGCAATGATGGAAGAACTCGTATACTAACATACACACAGGTTAGCAATGATGGAAGGACTCGTATACTAACACACACACACACACACACACACACACACACACACACAGGTTAGCAATGATGGAAGAACTCATAAACGAACTAACATACAGGTTAGCAATGATAGAAGAACCCGTATACTACCTAACACACACACAGGTTAGCAATGATGGAAGAACTCATATACTAACTAACACAGGTTAGCAATGATGGAAGAACTCATATACTAACTAACACACACACACAGGTTAGCAATGATGGAAGAACTCGTATACTAACTAACACACACACAGGTTAGCAATGATGGAAGAACTTGTATACTACCTAACACACACACAGGTTAGCAATGATGGAAGAACTCGTATACTACCTAACACACACACAGGTTAGCAATGATGGAAGAACTCATATACTAACTAACACAGGTTAGCAATGATGGAAGAACTCGTATACTAACTAACACACACACAGGTTAGCAATGATGGAAAAACTCATATACTAACTAACACACACAGGTTAGCAATGATGGAAGAACTTGTAAACTAACTAACACACACAGGTTAGCAATGATGGAAGAACTCGTATACTAACATACACACAGGTTAGCAATGATGGAAGGACTCGTATACTAACTAACACACACACACACACACACACACAGGTTAGCAATGATGGAAGAACTCATAAACGAACTAACATACAGGTTAGCAATGATAGAAGAACCCGTATCCTACCTAACACACACACAGGTTAGCAATAATGGAATAACTCATATACTAACACACACAGGTTTGCAATGATGGAATAACTCATATATAAACTAACACACAGAGGTTTGCAATGATGGAAGAACTCATATACTACCTAACACACACACAGGTTAGCAATGATGGAAGACTCCGGAGACGGGCACACCGTGCACCACTCCCTAGCATTCTTCTTGCCAATGTCCAGTCTCTTGACAACAAGGTTGATGAAATCCGAGCAAGGGTAGCATTCCAGAGGGACATCAGAGACTGTAACGTTCTTTGCTTCACGGAAACGTGGCTCACTGGAGAGACTCTATCCGAAGCGGTGCAGCCAACGGGTTTCTCCACGCATCGCGCAGACAGAAACAAACAACTTTCTGGTAAGAAGAGGGGCGGGGGCGTATGCCTTATGACTAACGCGACATGGTGTGATGAAAGAAACATACAGGAACTCAAATCCTTCTGTTCACCTGATTTAGAATTCCTCACAATCAAATGTAGACCGCATTATCTACCAAGAGAATTCTCTTCGATTATAATCACAGCCGTATATATCCCCCCCCAAGCAGACACATCGATGGCACTGAACAAACTTTATTTAACTCTTTGCAAACTGGAAACCATTCATCCGGAGGCTGCATTCATTGTAGCTGGGGATTTTAACAAGGCTAATCTGAAAACAAGACTCCCTAAATTTTATCAGCATATCGATTGCGCAACCAGGGGTGGAAAGACCTTGGATCATTGTTACTCTAACTTCCGCGACGCATATAAGGCCCTGCCCCGCCCCCCTTTCGGAAAAGCTGACCACGACTCCATTTTGTTGATCCCTGCCTACAGACAGAAATTAAAACAAGAGGCTCCCACGCTGAGGCCTGTCCAACGCTGGTCCGACCAAGCTGACTCCACACTCCAAGACTGCTTCCACCACGCGGACTGGGACATGTTTCGTATTGCGTCAGACAACAACATTGACGAATACGCTGATTCGGTGTGTGAGTTCATTAGAACGTGCGTTGAAGATGTCGTTCCCATAGCAACGATTAAAACATTCCCTAACCAGAAACCGTGGATTGATGGCAGCATTCGCGTGAAACTGAAAGCGCGAACCACTGCTTTTAATCAGGGCAAGGTGTCTGGTAACATGACCGAATACAAACAGTGCAGCTATTCCCTCCGCAAGGCTATCAAACAAGCTAAGCGTCAGTACAGAGACAAAGTAGAATCTCAATTCAACGGCTCAGACACAAGAGGCATGTGGCAGGGTCTACATTCAATCACGGACTACAGGAAGAAATCCAGCCCAGTCACGGACCAGGATGTCCTGCTCCCAGGCAGACTAAATAACTTTTTTGCCCGCTTTGAGGACAATACAGAGCAACTGACACGGCCTGCAACGAAAACATGCGGTCTCTCCTTCACTGCAGCCGAGGTGAGTAAGACATTTAAACGTGTTAACCCTCGCAAGGCTGCAGGCCCAGACGGCATCCCCAGCCGCGCCCTCAGAGCATGCGCAGACCAGCTGGCCGGTGTGTTTACGGACATATTCAATCAATCCCTATACCAGTCTGCTGTTCCCACATGCTTCAAGAGGGCCACCATTGTTCCTGTTCCCAAGAAAGCTAAGGTAACTGAGCTAAACGACTACCGCCCCGTAGCACTCACTTCCGTCATCATGAAGTGCTTTGAGAGACTAGTCAAGGACCATATCACCTCCACCCTACCTGACACCCTAGACCCACTCCAATTTGCTTACCGCCCAAATAGGTCCACAGACGATGCAATCTCAACCACACTGCACACCGCCCTAACCCATCTGGACAAGAGGAATACCTATGTGAGAATGCTGTTCATTGACTACAGCTCGGCATTCAACACCATAGTACCCTCCAAGCTCGTCATCAAGCTCGAGACCCTGGGTCTCGACCCCGCCCTGTGCAACTGGGTACTGGACTTCCTGACGGGCCGCCCCCAGGTGGTGAGGGTAGGCAACAACATCTCCTCCCCGCTGATCCTCAACACTGGGGCCCCACAAGGGTGCGTTCTGAGCCCTCTCCTGTACTCCCTGTTCACCCACGACTGCGTGGCCACGCACGCCTCCAACTCAATCATCAAGTTTGCGGACGACACGACAGTGGTAGGCTTGATTACCAACAACGACGAGACGGCCTACAGGGAGGAGGTGAGGGCCCTCGGAGTGTGGTGTCAGGAAAATAACCTCACACTCAACGTCAACAAAACTAAGGAGATGATTGTGGACTTCAGGAAACAGCAGAGGGAACACCCCCCTATCCACATCGATGGAACAGTAGTGGAGAGGGTAGCAAGTTTTAAGTTCCTCGGCATACACATCACAGACAAACTGAATTGGTCCACACACACAGACAGCATTGTGAAGAAGGCGCAGCAGCGCCTCTTCAACCTCAGGAGGCTGAAGAAATTCGGCTTGTCACCAAAAGCACTCACAAACTTCTACAGATGCACAATCGAGAGCATCCTGGCGGGCTGTATCACCGCCTGGTACGGCAACTGCTCCGCCCTCAACCGTAAGGCTCTCCAGAGGGTGGTGAGGTCTGCACAACGCATCACCGGGGGCAAACTACCTGCCCTCCAGGACACCTACACCACCCGATGTCACAGGAAGGCCATAAAGATCATCAAGGACATCAACCACCCGAGCCACTGCCTGTTCACCCCGCTATCATCCAGAAGGCGAGGTCAGTACAGGTGCATCAAAGCTGGGACCGAGAGACTGAAAAACAGCTTCTATCTCAAGGCCATCAGACTGTTAAACAGCCACCACTAACATTGAGTGGCTGCTGCCAACACACTGACACTGACTCAACTCCAGCCACTTTAATAATGGGAATTGATGGGAAATGATGTAAATATATCACTAGCCACTTTAAACAATGCTACCTTATATAATGTTACTTACCCTACATTATTCATCTCATATGCATACGTATATACTGTACTCTGTATCCTTATGTAATACATGTATCACTAGCCACTTTAACTATGCCACTTTGTTTACATACTCATCTCATATGTATATACTGTACTCGATACCATCTACTGTATCTTGCCTATGCTGCTCTGTACCATCACTCATTCATATATCCTTATGTACATATTCTTTATCCCCTTACACTGTGTACAAGACAGTAGTTTTGGAATTGTTAGTTAGATTACTTGTTGGTTATTACTGCATTGTCGGAACTAGAAGCACAAGCATTTCGCTACACTCGCATTAACATCTGCTAACCATGTGTATGTGACAAATAAAATTTGATTTGACTACCTAACACACACACACAGGTTAGCAATGATGGAAGAACACGTATACTACCTAACACACACACACAGGTTAGCAATGATGGAAGAACTCGTATACTACCTAACACACACACACACAGGTTAGCATTGATGGAAGAACTCGTATATTAACTAACACACACAAGTTAGCAATGATGGAAGAACTTGTATACTAACACACACACAGGTTAGCAATGATGGAAGAACTTGTATACTAACTAACACACACAGGTTAGCAATGATAGAAGAACTTGTATACTACCTAACACACACACACACACAGGTTAGCAATTGTGGAAAAAACTTGTATACTAACACACACACAGGTTAGCAATGATGGAAGAACTCATATACTAACTAACACACACAGGTTAGCAATGATGGAAGAACTTGTATACTAACTAACACACACACACAGGTTAGCAATGATGGGAAGAACTCGTATACTAACTAACACACACACACAGGTTAGCAATGATGGAAGAACTCGTATATTAACTAACACACACAAGTTAGTATACAAGTTCTTCCATCATTGCTAACTAACACACACAGGTTAGCAATGATGGAAGAACCCCTATACTACCTAACACACACAGGTTAGCAATGATGGAAGAACACGTATACTACCTAACACACACACACAGGTTAGCAATGATGGAAGAACTCGTATACTACCTAACACACACACACAGGTTAGCAATGATGGGAAGAACTCGTATACTAACTAACACACACAGGTTAGCAATGATGGAAGAACTTGTATACTAACTAACACACACAGGTTAGCAATGATGGAAGAACCCGTATACTACCTAACACACACACACAGGTTAGCAATGATGGAAGAACACGTATACTACCTAACACACACACACAGGTTAGCAATGATGGAAGAACTCGTATACTACCTAACACACACACACACACAGGTTAGCAATGATGAAGAACTTGTGTTCTAACTAACACACACAAGTTAGCAATGATGAAGAACTGGTGTACTAACTAACACACACAGGTGAGCAATGATAGAAGAATTTGTGTACTAACGCACACACGGATTAGCAATGACGGAAGAACTCGTATACTAACGCACACACAAATACAAACACAGGTGAGCAATGATGGAAGAACTCGTATACTAACGCACACACACGTGAGCAATGATGGAATAACACGTATACAAATAAACACACACATACACAGGTTAGCAATGTTTGAAGAACTTGCATACAAACACATACAAGTGTAATAACACAGACTAAGAATTATGGGTCATCTCTCCTGTTCATCACCTTCCATAGTATCTCTCTCACACACACACCTCCTCCTCCTCGTCCTTGACGACGTATTGGGCCACTTTGAAGGAGCTGAGGTACTCGTTCATGCTCTGGATCTCTGTGTCCTCAGTGGACTCTGACTCCTGGTTCCTGTCCAGCAGTCTGTCTATGGCCTTGTCATCATAATGGATGACCTGGCTGTCATCCTCCTTGTTGTCCCCTGAGACGGAAAGGGACAAGGAAAGAGAGTGGCATACAATGAAAGAGTGTGTAAGAAAGACTGGAGAGGCCACACACCTAGTTTCCAGGTTGTTAGTTTGAAGGAAAACCAGCGGGCATTACGGCCCCCGACAACGGGAATGACTACCTGTTTGGAGTGGACTGACCTGGTTATGGTTAGTAGTTAATGACTCACCCTCTCCCAGCTCGTCCTTGAACAGCTCCTCTGTTCCAAACTTGAGGATGTCATCCAGCTCCTGTTTAGACATGGAACCTGTCTTACTGCCCAGCCCAGGACGTACCACCAGGTGGGTCAACATCATCTTCTTCTTAGCCACCTGCAGGAGAGGATGAGAGGAGAATTAGTGTCTGTCTTTTACCTACCACTCTGTATGAGTCTGGTAGGCCTTGGTATATTGGGTTTACCTGAGTGATCCGCTCTTCCACAGACGCCTTGGTAACGAAGCGATAGATCATAACCTTCTTATTCTGACCAATCCTGTGAGCTCTGCTGAATGCCTGAGAGAGAGGGGAAGAGATTGGAAGAGGAGAGATGAGCAGGAGGCGTGCGTCAAGTGTGTGTGTGTGTGTGTGTGTGTGTGTGTACCTGGATGTCGTTGTGGGGGTTCCAGTCGGAGTCGTAGATGACGACAGTATCGGCGGTTGCCAGATTGATGCCCAAACCTCCCGCTCTGGTAGAGAGCAGGAAGGCAAACTGAGGGGCGCCAGGAGCTGAGGAGAGAGAGAGAGAGAGGAGAAGGGAGAGAGAGAGAGAGAGAGGAGAAGGGAGAGAGAGAGGGAGAGGAGAAGGGAGAGAGAGAGGGAGAGGAGAAGGGAGAGAGAGAGGAGAAGGGAGAGAAAGAGGGAGGGAGGGGACAAAAGACAAATAGATACTTCCATTTAATATTTTTTCCCAGTTAAAGTTACTGTTCCAATTGTGCTGTTGTTAGTGTATCCATGAACCCATGTGTGTGTGTCTCACCGTTGAAGCGGTCGATGGCCTCTTGTCTCATGCCCCCCGTTACACCTCCATCAATCCTCTCGTACTTATAACCCTCGTTCTCCAGGAAGTCCTCCAGCAGGTCCAACATCTTAGTCATCTACCAGGAGACAGAGACAGTTAGTGTGTGTGTGTGTGTGTGTGTGTGTGTGTGTGTGTGTGTGTGTGTGTGTGTGTGTACCTGAGAGAAGACGAGCACTCTATGTCCTCCCTCCTTGAGTTTAACCATCATCTTTTGCAGCAGAGTCAGTTTCCCAGAAGCCCTTGTGAGGGCACTGCCCTCGTACATTCCGTTTGGAATCTTTGGCGCCTCCTGCAGGAAATCAATCAAACATCTGTCAATTCATTAATTAAAGCTCATCATCAAGCAGACTGCATCCAGATCAAAGCATCTTAACACATTCTGTTTAGTACATTAGGTTTAGTTCTGGAAATATAACCAACAAAATCATATACATTCAAGACAACATTTACTCGTATACAAACACATGCCATCCTTCAAGCACCGAATCAATGGTATGGCCCATGTCTCAGAGAATGGGTTGAGATCGTACCATTGCGGCTCCGGGAAAGAGGTAGGGGTGGTTGCAACACTTCTTGAGGTCCATGACCACGTTGAGCAGGGACACTTGGTTTCCTCCTCCGCGGGTGTTCAGGGCGTCAAAGTTACGTGTCAAGATGAACTTGTAGTACTTCCTGCATCACACAATTAAATTAATACCAGAAAACAAGAAATAGAAGCCAACATGAGACTTCTGCAACACTACACTACTGATATTCAATCCTCTATTTACTTATTTTCTATACTTCTTCTCCACTCATTAGCATGTGCTAGCACTGATTGTACTGTATTGTTGAGGGAGATAGCAAGTAAGCATTTCGCTGCACCTTTTAGACCTGCTGTAAACTGTGTATGTGGCGAATTTGATTTGATTGCTAGTACCATCCTCCCCACCCTCCCCTCGTCCTCCTCATCACTTACTTCTGCATGGGGCTGAGCTCCACTCGTAGGATGAGCTCTGTTTTGGTGGGCATGTGTTTGAAGACGTCGGCCTTCAGTCTCCTGAGCATGTGTGGTCCCAGCATGTCATGCAACTTCTTGATCTGGTCTTCTTTGGCGATGTCAGCAAACTCTTCCAGGAATCCCTCTAGGTTACTGCAGAGCAGAGAGGGAGAGAAGAGGGGGGGGGGGACTTTTGTTATTGTTTTGGTTACTGGATTTGTTCAAAAGGAAACATCAGGACTACAAAACACTAAACAATAGCAGCACTCACTCACACACACACACACCCACACCCACAGTAGTGTAGGCATACTGACTTGAATCTCACTGGGGTGAGGAAGTTGAGCAGGTGGAAGAGTTCCTCCAGGTTGTTCTGTAGAGGTGTACCAGTCAGCAGCAGCTTGTGCTGGAGAGGGTAGTTATTCAGAATCCTAAAGAACTACACAGAGAGAGAGATAGAGACAGCGTTTTATGCTTCCGCTGTCTTCTTCACAAAACAGGGTGATCTCTCATCTTTGACAGGTTATAACCATAACCATAACCATAACCATAACTATACTAATAAACGCTGTATTTAGTATGCAAGGATATGTCATATTATAATGTTTATGGTACTGGTTAGAAAAATAATGGTTATGGTACTGGTTATGACTATAATGTTTATGGTACTGGTTATGACTTTAATGGTTATGGTACTGGTTATGACTATAATGGTTATGGTACTGGTTATGACTATAATGGTTATGGTACTAGTTATGACTATAATGGTTAAGGTACTGGTTAAGTCTCTAATGGTTATGGTACTGGTTATGTCTCTAATGGTTATGGTACTGGTTATGTCTCTAATGGTTATGGTACTGGTTATGTCTCTAATGGTTATGGTACTGGTTATGTCTCTAATGGTTATGGTACTGGTTATGTCTCTAATGGTTATGGTACTGGTTATGTCTCTAATGGTTATGGTTATGTCTCTTATGGTTATGTCTCTAATGGTTATGGTACTGGTTATGTCTCTAATGGTTATGACTATAATGGTTATGGTACTGGTTATGTCTCTAATGGTTATGGTACTGGTTATGACTATAATGGTTATGGTACTGGTTATGTCTCTAATGGTTATGACTATAATAGTTATGGTACTGGTTATGACTATAATGGTTATGGTACTGGTTATGTCTCTAATGTTTATGGTACTGGTTATGACTATAATGGTTATGGTACTGGTTATGACTATAATGGTTATGGTACTGGTTATGACTATAATGGTTATGGTACTGGTTATGACTATAATGGTTATGGTACTGGTTATGTCTCTAATGGTTATGGTACTGGTTACAGTGCATTCGAAAAGTTAACAGAGCCCTTGACTTTTTCCACATTTTGTTACATTACAGCCTTATTCTAAAATGTATTAAATTATTTTTTTTATCTCACTAATCTACACACAATACCCGATAATGACAAAGTGAAAACAAGTTTTTAGAAAGGTTTACACATTAAAAATAAAAACAGAAATACCTTATTTACATATGTATTCAGACCCTTTGCTATGAGTCTCAAAATTGAGCTCAGGTGTATCCTGTTTCCATTGATCATTCTTGAGATGTTTCTACAACTTGATTGGAGTCCACCTGTGGTAAATTCAATTGATTGGACATGATTTGGAAAGGCACACACCTGCCTATATAAAGTCCCACAGTTGACAGTGCATGTCAGAACAAAAACCAAGCCGTGAGGTCGAAGGAATTGTCCGTAGAGCTCCAAGACAGGATTGTGTCAAGGTACAGATCTGGGGAAGGGTACCAAAAAACGTCTGCATCATTGAAGGTCCCCAAGAACACAGCGGCCTCCATCATTCTTAAATGTAAGAAGTTTGGAACCACTAAGACTCTTCCTAGAGCTGGCTGCCCGGAAAAACTGAGCAGTCAGGGGAGAAGGGCCTTGATCAGGGAGGTGACCAAGAACCAGGTGGTCACTCTGACAGAGCTCCAGAGTTCCTCTGTGGAGATGGCAGAACCTTTCAGAAGGACAATAATATCTGCAGCACTCCACCAATCAGGCCTTCACGGTAGTGGCCAGACGGAAGCCACTCCTCAGTAAAAAGCACATGACAGCCCACTTGAAGTTTGCCAAAAAGCCACCTAAAGACTCTCAGACCATGAGAAACAAGATGCTCTGGTTTGATGAAACCATTATTGAACTCTTTGGACTGAATGCCAAGAGCCACGTCTGGAGGAAACCTGGCACCATCCCGTTTATCAGCGGCAGGGACTGGGACACTATTCAGGATGGAGGGAAAGATGAACGGAGCAAAGTGCAGAGAGATCCTTGATGAAAACCTGCTTCAGAGCACTCAGGACCTCAGAGTGGGGCAAAGGTTCACCTTACAACATGACAACAACCCTAAGCACATAGTCAAGACAACACTTTGGGACAAGCTGGTTATGACTATAATGGTTATGGTACTGGTTATGACTATAATGGTTATGGTACTGGTTATGACTATAATGGTTAAGGTACTGGTTAAGTCTCTAATGGTTATGGTACTGGTTATGTCTCTAATGGTTATGGTACTGGTTATGTCTCTAATGGTTATGGTACTGGTTATGTCTCTAATGGTTATGGTACTGGTTATGTCTCTAATGGTTATGGTACTGGTTATGTCTCTAATGGTTATGACTATAATGGTTATGTCTCTAATGGTTATGGTACTGGTTATGACTATAATGGTTATGGTACTGGTTATGTCTCTAATGGTTATGGTACTGGTTATGTCTCTAATGGTTATGACTATAATGGTTATGGTACTGGTTATGTCTCTAATGGTTATGGTACTGGTTATGACTCTAATGGTTATGACTATAATGGTTATGGTACTGGTTATGACTATAATGGTTATGGTACTGGTTATGTCTCTAATGTTTATGGTACTGGTTATGACTATAATGGTTATGGTACTGGTTATGACTATAATGGTTATGGTACTGGTTATGACTATAATGGTTATGGTACTGGTTATGTCTCTAATGTTTATGGTACTGGTTATGACTATAATGGTTATGGTACTGGTTATGACTATAATGGTTATGGTACAGGTTATGGCTATAATGGTTATGGTACTGGTTATGACTATAATGGCTATGGCTATAATGGTTATGGTACTGGTTATGACTATAATGGTTATGGTACTGGTTATGACTATAATGGTTATGGTACTGGTTATGACTATAATGGCTATGACTATAATGTTTATGGCTATAATGGTTATGGTACTGGTTATGGCTATAATGGTTATGGTACTGGTTATGACTATAATGGTTATGGTACTGGTTATGGCTATAATGGTTATGGTACTGGTTATGACTATAATGGTTATGGTACTGGCTATGGCTATAATGGTTATGGTACTGGTTATGACTATAATGGTTATGGCTATAATGGTTATGGTACTGGTTATGACTATAATGGTTATGGTACTGGTTATGACTATAATGGCTATGACTATAATGTTTATGGCTATAATGGTTATGGTACTGGTTATGGCTATAATGGTTATGGTACTGGTTATGACTATAATAGTTATGGTACTGGTTATGACTATAATGGTTATGGTACTGGTTATGAATATAATGGTTATGGTACTGGTTATGACTATAATGGTTATGGTACTGGTTATGTCTATAATGGTTATGGTACTGGTTATGTCTATAATGGTTATGGTACTGGTTAAGACTATAATGGTTATGGTACTGATTATGACTATAATGGTTATGGTACTGGTTATGTCTCTAATGGTTATGGTACTGGTTATGACTATAATGGTCATGGTACTGGTTATGTGTCTAATGGTTATGGTACTGGTTATGACTATAATGGTCATGGTACTGGTTATGTGTCTAATGGTTATGGTACTGGTTAAGACTATAATGGTTATGGTACTGGTTATGACTATAATGGTTATGGTACTGGTTATGACTATAATGGTTATGACTAATGGTTATGACTATAATGGTCATGGTACTGGTTATGTCTCTAATGGTTATGGTACTGGTTAAGACTATAATGGTTATGGTACTGGTTATGACTATAATGGTTATGGTACTGGTTATGACTATAATGGTTATGACTAATGGTTATGACTATAACGGTTATGGTACTGGTTATGGCTATAATGGTTATGGTACTGGTTATGACTATAATGGTTATGGTACTGGTTATGACTATAATGGTTATGACTAATGGTTATGACTATAACGGTTATGGTACTGGTTAAGACTATAATGGTTATTGTACTGGTTATGACTAGAATGGTTATTGTACTGGTTATGACTATAATGGTTATGACTAATGGTTATGACTATAATGGTTATGACTAATGGTTATGACTATAACGGTTATGGTACTGGTTATGACTATAATGGTTATTGTACTGGTTATGACTATAATGGTTATTGTACTGGTTATGACTATAATGGTTATGGTACTGGTTATGACTATAATGGTTATGACTAATGGTTATGACTATAACGGTTATGGTACTGGTTATGACTATAATGGTTATTGTACTGGTTATGACTATAATGGTTATTGTACTGGTTAAGACTATAATGGTTATGGTACTGGTTATGACTATAATGGTTATAGTACTGGTTATGACTATAATGGTTATGACTAATGGTTATGACTATAACGGTTATGGTACTGGTTATGACTATAATGGTTATGGTACTGGTTATGACTATAATGGTTATGGCACTGGTTATGACTATAATGGTTATGGTACTGGTTATGACTATAATGGTTATGACTAATGGTTATGACTATAACGGTTATGGTACTGGTTATGACTATAATGGTTATGACTATAATGGTTATTGTACTGGTTATGACTATAATGGTTATGGTACTGGTTAAGACTATAATGGTTATTGTACTGGTTATGACTATAATGCTTATTGTACTGGTTATGACTATAATGGTTATGGTACTGGTTATGACTATAATGGTTATGGTACTGGTTATGACTATAATGGTTATGACTAATGGTTATGACTATAACGGTTATGGTACTGGTTATGACTATAATGGTTATGACTATAATGGTTATTGTACTGGTTATGACTATAATGGTTATGGTACTGGTTAAGACTATAATGGTTATGACTATAGTGGTTATGGTACTGGTTATGACTATAATGGTTATGGTACTGGTTATGGCTATAATGGTTATGGTACTGGTTATGACTATAATGGTTATGGTACTGGTTATGACTATAATGGTTATGACTAATGGTTATGACTATAATGGTTATGGTACTGGTTAAGACTATAATGGTTATTGTACTGGTTATGACTATAATGGTTATTGTACTGGTTATGACTATAATGGTTATGACTAATGGTTATGACTATAATGGTTATGGTACTGGTTAAGACTATAATGGTCATGGTACTGGTTATGACTATAATGGTTATGGTACTGGTTATGACTATAATGGTTATGACTAATGGTTATGACTATAATGGTTATGGTACTGGTTAAGACTATAATGGTTATGATACTGGTTATGACTATAATGGTTATTGTACTGGTGTGTGTCTGACCTTTGACTGGTTGTTCTTCAGCCTGTGTGCCTCATCCACCACCAGACAGGCCCAGTCTATGGAGCCCAGCACAGCCTGGTCTATAGTGATCAGCTCATAGGACGTCAGCAGGACATGGAACTTCACCGATGAGTCTTTCTGCAGGGGGACAGAGCGAGAGGGAGGGGGCAGAGGATTAGGAGGTAACAATAAAGATACAATGAGAAAAAAATCAACAACAACAACAAACATGACCGCACATTATCAGTCTCCCCATCCTCCCATCCCACTCGTCTCTCACCTTCATCTTAGAGGCCTTCTTGCCCCCCCGGATGGCATTACCCTCGAAGGAGAACTCGTTTTCTCTGATGACGGCTCTGCTGTCCTTGTCTCCTACGTAGGTAACCACGTACATGTCCGGGGCCCACAACTCAAACTCTCTCTCCCAGTTAATGATGGTGGACAGGGGGGCGCTCACCAGGAACGGGCCCTTTGAATGACCCTGGAGAGGTGGAAGATCAGGGGTTAATAGGTGAGTGAGTAAAACACTTCAGGTGAATCAGAAAAGAGAAGTGCCTAAGTCTGATTTAGATGCTCTGCCCTTATCCCCTAACATTGGACTGATCATTCACGTCGCTAGGTATTTAGCAGTAGGGTAATAACTCAACCTAGCCTTCTGATAAGACTAGGTGGACTTTGCTTGCATTTGTCCCAGCCTGCCTTTAGGACAGAGTCACTCTTTTTGGACTAGATCCCTTTAATGGGCGGTTTTATTGTTTGTCCAGGGTTTGGCAGTACCCCCACTGAAATTATTGACAAGGGAAGGCAGACTGGACGAGAGACACAAACTTACATACACACAAGATATCTCTTTCACACACACACACACTCTGAAACACATCGCTGTGGAATCAGATGACCACATCCTTTTGCCTATCCAGCACACACAGACCCCAATACAGACCCTACCAACACACCTCTTTGTAGAGTGAGTAGAGGAAGACAGCGGTCTGGACAGTCTTGCCTAGACCCATCTCATCAGCCAGTATAGTGTCAGTGGCCTGAGCCCAGGAGAAACGCAGCCAGTTGAGACCCTCCAGCTGGTAGGGGTGCAGCGTTCCCCCTGTAGTGTCCAGGTAGTCTGGCTGATGGTCAAACTTGATGGTGGGCTGGAGGGGAAGTGGAAGATAAACATCTTCAATTACATCACAGAATCATGAATCAATGTGAATTGGAGATTTGGACGATTCACATGAAAAGGAACAAGGAAGTACCCGTACTTACATCCACCACAGGGTTAGCAGGGGGTTTCTCACTCTTCTTCACTTTAGCTATCTTCTTCAGCTTCTTACCAGGCCTGCCCTCATCTCCCAACATCAACTCTCTGAGAGAGAGAGATGGAAGAGGGGGAAGGTAGAGAAATATGAAAGACATGAAAAGGATTAGATTATTGCTTCAGGTTACTCTAGGTTGCTATAGGCAGAGTTGTCAGAGTTTTGTGTGCATGCAAGGGTGAGTATGTGCATGTTTGTGTGTGTGTGTGTGTGTGTGTGTGCACCTGTGGTTCCAGTAGGTCTGCTTGTATTGGTCGTACTCTGGGATGTCCATCTCCTCACTCTCCCAGGAGGCCTGGTCGTAGGCCAGATCCCTCCACTTGATCAGGTAGTGCACGTTGTTCCTCTTATCCACACTGGAGAGAGGAGGAGGGGAAGGAGAATGATGATATTATGGTTTACATCTGTATTGATACAAATAGGGTACAGAGGTGTTAAACAAATTATTGCCATTTTTACAACAAATAAACAGCCTTTTCCTTTACAGAACTGACTTTGACACGCCTGTGTGTGTGTGTGTGTGTGTGTGTGTGTGTGTGTGTTAGCGTGTGTATCCCAGGTGTGTGTGTGTGTGTGTTAGCGTGTGTATCCCAGGTGTGTGTGTTATCGTGTGTATCCCAGGTGTGTGTGTGTTAGCGTGTGTATCCCAGGTGTGTGTGTGTGTTAGCGTGTGTATCCCAGGTGTGTGTGTGTTAGCGTGTGTATCCCAGGTGTGTGTGTTAGCGTGTGTATCCCAGGCTTGTGTGTGTGTTAGCGTGTGTATCCCAGGCTTGTGTGTGTGTTAGCTTGTGTATCCCAGGCTTGTGTGTGTGTTAGCTTGTGTATCCCAGGCTTGTGTGTGTGTTAGCTTGTGTATCCCAGGCTTGTGTGTGTGTTAGCGTGTGTATCCCAGGCTTGTGTGTGTGTTAGCGTGTGTATCCCAGGCTTGTGTGTGTGTTAGCGTGTGTATCCCAGGTGTGCATGTTAGCGTGTGTATCCCAGGTGTGTGCGTGTGTGTGTTAGCGTGTGTATCCCAGGTGTGTGTGTGTGTTATTGTGTGTATCCCAGGTGTGTGTGTGTTAGCGTGTGTATCCCAGGTGTGTGTGTTAGCGTGTGTATCCCAGGTGTGTGTGTGTTAGCGTGTGTATCCCAGGCGTGTGTGTGTTAGCGTGTGTATCCCAGGCGTGTGTGTGTTAGCGTGTGTATCCCAGGCGTGTGTGTGTTAGCGTGTGTATCCCAGGTGTGTGAGTGTTAGCGTGTGTATCCCAGGTGTGCATGTTAGCGTGTGTATCCCAGGTGTGTGAGTGTGTGTGTTAGCGTGTGTCTACTGCAATGCTCTACTTTCCGGCTACCTGGATAAAGCACTAAATAAACTTCAGTTAGTGCTAAATACGGCTGCTAGAATCCTGACTGGAACCAAAAAATGTGATCATATTACTCCAGTGCTAGCCTCTCTACACTGGCTTCCTGTCAAAGCAAGGGCTGATTTCAAGGTTTTACTGCTAACCTACAAAGCATTACATGGGCTTGCTCCTACCTATCTCTCTGATTTGGTCCTGCCGTACATACCTACACGTACGCTATGGTCTCAAGACGCAGGCCTCCTAATTGTCCCTAGAATTTCTAAGCAAACAGCTGGAGGCAGGGCTTTCTCGTATAGAGCTCCATTTTTATGGAACGGTCTGCCTACCCATGTCAGAGACGCAAACTCGCTCTCAACCTTTAAGTCTTTACTGAAGACTTATCTCTTCAGTGGGTCATATGATTGAGTGTAGTCTGGCCCAGGAGTGGGAAGGTGAACGGAAAGGCTCTGGAGCAACGAACCGCCCTTGCTGTCTCTGTCTGGCCGGTTACCCTCTTTCCACTAGGATTCTCTGCCTCTAGCCCTATTACAGGGGCTGAGTCACTGGCTTACTGGGGCTCTCTCATGCCATCCCTGGAAGGGGTGCGTCACCTGAGTGGGTTGATTCACTGATGTGGTCGTCCTGTCTGGGTTGGCGCCCCCCCTTGGGTTGTGCCATGGCGGAGATCTTTGTGGGCTATACTCAGCCTTGTCTCAGGATGGTAAGTTGGTGGTTGAAGATATCCCTCTAGTGGTGTGGGGGCTGTGCTTTGGCAAAGTGGGTGGGGTTATATCCTTCCTGTTTGGCCCTGTCCGGGGGTGTCCTCGGATGGGGCCACAGTGTCTCCTGACCCCTCCTGTCTCAGCCTCCAGTATTTATGCTGCAGTAGTTTATGTGTCGGGGGCTAGGGTCAGTTTGTTATATCTGGAGTACTTCTCCTGTCCTATTCGGTGTCCTGTGTGAATCTAAGTGTGCATTCTCTAATTCTCTCCTTCTCTCTTTCTTTCTCTCTCTCGGAGTACCTGAGCCCTAGGACCATGCCCCAGGACTACCTGACATGATGACTCCTTGCTGTCCCCAGTCCACCTGGCCGTGCTGCTGCTCCAGTTTCAACTGTTCTGCCTTATTATTATTCGACCATGCTGGTCATTTATGAACATTTGAACATCTTGGCCATGTTCTGTTATAATCTCCACCCGGCACAGCCAGAAGAGGACTGGCCACCCCACATAGCCTGGTTCCTCTCTAGGTTTCTTCCTAGGTTTTGGCCTTTCTAGGGAGTTTTTCCTAGCCACCGTGCTTCTACACCTGCATTGCTTGCTGTTTGGGGTTTTAGGCTGGGTTTCTGTACAGCACTTTGAGATATCGGCTGATGTACGAAGGGCTATATAAATACATTTTATTTTATTTGATTTATCCCAGGTGCCTGTGTGTGCGCTACCTGTGGTTGAGGATGCGGTGGATCATGAGCCACTCCATCTTGACTCCGTAACGGTAGAACTCCTCCTCCATGTGAACATACAGGGGGTCCTTGTTCTTCCTCTTAGTGCTCTTGTCATCGTCCCCCTCCCCTCCGAAGTCCACCAGCGGGGGCTCGTCCATGTCTGTCTTCCTCTGGTAGTTACGGAACATCACCTGGCAGTTCAGCTCCAACTGGGGGGAGGGAGGGAGGGAAAAGAGTGAAGAGGGTAAAAAGATGAGTCTACTCTCTATTTAGTACATAAGGATGAAGACATTGAGCCTAGGGCTGTTGCAGTGACCGTATTACCGCCACACCAGCAGTCATGACGGCAGTAAAATTCCACGAGACCGTTGAGTTACAGTACTCCTTTTATGCACTCTGGACATGCTTTGGTAGTACCCAAGTTACTAACTACCATCAGCTCCTAATGGCTTGGTACTCAGGGCTCTATTGTCCCTCCATCAGGTCCTAATGGCCTAGTACTCAGGGCTCCATTGTCCCTCCATCAGGTCACTAATGGTCTGGTACTCGGGGCTCTATTGTCCCTCCATCAGGTGCTAATGGCCTGGTACTCAGGGATTTATTGTCCCTCCATGAGGTCCTAATGGTCTGGTACTCAGGGCTCTATTGTCCCTCCATCAGGTCCTAATGGCCTGGTACTCAGGGCTCTACTGTCCCTCCATCAGGTCCTAATGGCCTGGTACTCAGGGCTCTACTGTCCCTCCATCAGGTCCTAATGGCCTGGTACTCAGGGCTCTACTGTCCCTCCATCAGGTCCTAATGGCCTGGTACTCAGGGCTCTATTGTCCCTCCATCAGGTCCTAATGGCCTGGTACTCAGGGCTCTACTGTCCCTCCATGAGGTCCTAATGGTCTGGTACTCAGGGCTCTATTGTCCCTCCATCAGGTCCTAATGGCCTGGTACTCAGGGCTCTACTGTCCCTCCATCAGGTCCTAATGGCCTGGTACTCAGGGCTCTACTGTCCCTCCATCAGGTCCTAATGGCCTGGTACTCAGGGCTCTATTGTCCCTCCATCAGGTCCTAATGGCCTGGTACTCAGGGCTCTATTGTCCCTCCATCAGGTCCTAATGGCCTGGTACTCAGGGCTCTACTGTCCCTCCATCAGGTCCTAATGGCCTGGTACTCAGGGCTCTACTGTCCCTCCATCAGGTCCTAATGGCCTGGTACTCAGGGCTCTATTGTCCCTCCATCAGGTCCTAATGGCCTGGTACTCAGGGCTCTATTGTCCCTCTAACCACTCTGACATGCAAATGCAATAGAAAATCACATCAAACACATCATCAAAACAGAAGGCCTACCATACTTTTAAAACTCACCTCACTGTGATGATCAATGTGAAGCAGGTTGAAATAGTATAAAACATGGTTGTTGTGGATGTTGTTTCAAAGCCTAACATAACAAAATGGACAGCGCTTTCTCAGGCGATGACTAATTAAAAACAACCAAACGCATATTTGAGTTTATGCATAGGCTTATTACCCCAAGCTGAAAAAAAAAATTAATTAAAATGATGATTGTAAATACATTTACTACCGCATATTAAACATAAAACAAAACTGATTTAAGATGTCTTTGGTACATAATGAGTCTAGCCTAATAAATTTGAGTAATTGCCTTTGAGTGTGGACTGTATTATTATTATTTTTTAATGTTTTATTTAACCTTTATTTAACTAGGCAAGTCAGTTAAGAACAAATTCATATTCACAATGACCGCCTACCGGGGAACAGTGGGTTAACTGCCTTGTTCAGGGGCAGAATGACAGATTTTTACCTTGTCAGCTCGGGGATTCGATCCAGCAACCTTTCGGTTACTGACCCAACACTCTAACCAGTAGGCTACCTGCCGCGTTGAGTGAAATAAGTGTTCTTATATTTCTTTCTCAGCTGCTCATATTAAGCACATGTTCCGCTATAAAACCGAAGCAGCCTGATTTCTAAGACATTCTATGTTTTGTATCACTCACAACTAAAGTTGCCAAATAACTATTAAAGCTAGCATATAGGACCTGTTTCAAGTGATCACTTTTACGCTCAACATAGCCACTTCATATGCTCTGCAATGGGAAAAATATCCTTTCTATTTTATTCAGCTATTATCAATTATATTATTCTTACTATAAAATCAAGTAAAATAAAATAATGGCACGGGACTTAAGCATATTGTCACACCTACTCCTGCTCCCTCCAGCGTTCAACGTCACCGGTCTACTAACCACCGGAACTGGCTATTATATTACGCACACTTGTTCCCCATCATTGCACACACCTGGTCATAATTTTCTCCTTGATTACACCCCCTTTATTTCACCCTCAGTTGTCATCAGTCATTAGGTGGTATTGTTATCTCTCGTGTTCAGAATGCTTCTCATGTTTGTTATTTTGTATTGTTTCATGAAGATGGCGCTGACAGAGATGGTCGCCTTGCTTCGAGTCCTAGGAAACTATGCAGTATTTAGTTATTTTCTGTATTATTTCTTACATTGTTAGCCCAGAAAATCTAAAGTATTATTGCATACAGCCAGGAAGAACTATTGGATTTAAGAGCGACGTCAACTTACCAGCATTACGACCAGGACTACGACTTTCCCGAAGCAGATCCTTTGTTCACCACCCGGGACAGTGGATCTAATCCCAGCAGCCGACCCAAAACAATGTCGCCGCAGAAGAGGCATAGGGACCGGCCTCCTGGTCAGGCTCTGTAGGCGTGGACACCGCCCACCGCTTCCGAGTATACTACTCACCAATGTCCAGTCTCTTGACAACAAGGTAGACAAAATTGCCTTCCAGAGAGACATCAAAGACTGTAACATCCTCTGTTTCACGGAAACATGGCTCTCTTGGGATACGTTGTCGGAGTCGGTTCAGCCACCGGGCATCTTCATGCATCGCACTGACAGAGATAAACACCTCTCTGGGAAGAAGAAGGGCGGGGTGTACAGTCGTGGCCAAAAGTTTTGAGAATGACACAAATATAAATTTTCACAAAGTCTGCTGCCTGAGTTTGTATGATGGCAATTTGCATACACTCCAGAATGTTATGAAGAGTGATCAGATGAATTGCAATTAATTGCAAAGTCCCTCTTTGCCATGCAAATGAACTGAATCCCCAAAAAACAGTTCCACTGCATTTCCGCCCTGCCACAAAAGGACCAGCTGACATCATGTCAGTGATTCTCTCGTTAACACAGGTGTGAGTGTTGACAAGGCTGTAGTGCTGATTGAGTTCGAATAACAGACTGGAAGCTTCAAAAGGAGGGTGGTGCTTGGAATCATTGTTCTTCCTCTTTCAACCATGGTTACCTGCAAGGAAACATGTGCCGTCATCATAGCTTTGCACAAAAAGGGCTATTGCTGCCAGTAACATGCTGACCAGACCGGTCACGTCGCGTGCGCCGCAAAATAAAATGTAGAAATTCATGTTATTCAATTTTTGCACCCACAATACGCGCGCCAACATGCATCTGCAATGCCAAGGGCTAAAAAAAGAAGTCATTCCTATTTCTGACACAGATCGCGCTATAAGTCATGCCTCTCCCATCTCCTCATTGGTTTATAGAAGCAGGTACGTGCCATCTCCTCATTGGTTATACCCACGTGGGTGATTGAAAGACGAACTTTGTTGCCGGTTGTCGTGGTAATACTATGAAAGTTTAGATGGATCACAAAATAAGTTCAAAGATGAAAAAGCCTGGAAGGAGGAGAGATGACTAGAAACTATTCGGTTGGCTGTTTTATGTGTGGATTAATTGTCAGAGTAGAGGTCCTTGTGCATTTCAGGTAAAATAACAACTCAATGTTTATACCCCAGGACAAATTAGCTAGCAACAGCAAGCTAGCTAAATAGGCCAAATGAGCTAGCAAGTGCAAGCTAACTAGCTAAAATGCCATACATGTTTAATGCTCTCCGACCTGTCCCCAAATTAATGTCATTGGTTCAGAGTTTGTTTTGATATTTTAAACTGCGTGTCGTGATCGCGTTTTGTGTAGAGGGACAAAATATATGTATGCACGATAGCGCAAGCGCGCAGCCGGTTTGGGTTCCGTGTAAGATTGCACCTAAATCAACCATTTATCGGATCATCAATAACTTCAAGGAGAGCAGTACAATTGTTGTGAAGAAGGCTTCAGGGCGCCCAAGAAAGTCCAGCAAGCGCCAGGACCTTCTCCTAAAGTTGATTCAGCTGCGGGACCGGGGCACCACCAGTAGAGAGCTTGCTCAGGAATGGCAGCAGGCAGGTGTGAGTGCAAGACTTTTGGAGGATGGCCTGGTGTCAAGAAGGGCAGCAAAGAAGCTACTTCTCTCCAGGAAAAACATCAGGGACAGACTGATATTCTGCAAAAGTTACAGGGATTGGACTGCTGAGGACTGGGGTAAAGTGATTTTCTCTGATGAATCCCCTTTCCGATTGTTTGGGGCATCTTGTCCGGAGAAGGCAAGGTGAGAGCTACCATCAGTCCTGTGTCATGCCAACAGTAAAGCATCTTGAGACCATTCATGTGTGGGGTTGCTTCTCAGCCAAGGGAGTGGGCTCACTCACAATATTGCCTAACACCACAGCCATGAATAAAGAATGGTACCAACACATCCTCCGAGAGAAACTTCTCCCAACCATCCAGGAACAGTTTGGTGACAAACAATGCCTTTTCCAGCATGATGGAGCACCTTGCCATAAGGCAAAAGTGATAACTAAGTGGCTCGGGGAACAAAACGTTGATATTTTGGGTCCATGGCCAGGAAACTCCCCAGACCTTAATCCCATTGAGAACTTGTGGTCAATCCTCAAGTGGCGGGTGGACAAACAAAAACCCACAAATTCTGACAAACTCCAAGCATTGATTACGCAAGAATGGGCTGAATCAGTCAGGATGTGGCCCAGAAGTTAATTGACAGCATGCCAGGGCAGATTGCAGAGGTCTTGAAAAAGGGTCAACACTGCAAATATTGACTCTTTGCATCAACTTCATGTAATTGTCAATAAAAGCCTTTGACACTTATGAAATGCTTATAACTATACTTCAGTATTCCATATTAACATCTGACAAAAATATCTAAAGACACTGAAGCAGCAAACTTTGTGGAAATTAATATGTGTCATTCTCAAAACTATTGGCCACGACTGTATGCTTCATGATTAACAACTCATGGTGTAATCATAACAACATACAGGAACTCAAGTCCTTCTGCTCACCTGACCTAGAATTCCTTACAATCAAATGCTGGCCATATTATCTCCCAAGAGAATTCTCGTCAGTTTTCATCACAGCTGTGTATAATACCCCCTCAAGCAGACAATGCGACGGCCCTCAAGGAACTTCATTGGGCTCTATGTCAACTGGAAAACATATATCTTGGAGGCTGCATTTATTGTGACTCTGGGTTTTAACAAAGCAAATTTGAGAACAATGCTACCTAAATTCTATCAGCATATTGATTGCAGCACTCGTGCGGACAATACACTCGATCACTGCTACTCTAACTTCCGCAATGCATACAAGGCCCTCCCTTCGGCAATCAGGACTCCATCTTGCTCCAACCGTCTTAAAGGCAGAAACTCAAACAGGATGTACCCGTGACTAGAACCATTCAACGCTGGTCTGACCAATCGGAATCCACGCTTCAAGATTGTTTTGATCACGCGGACTGGGAAATGATCCGGGCAGCCTCAGAGAATAACATTGATCTATCTATACACTGACGCGGTGAGTTAGTAAGGACGAGACAGCTTACAGGGAGATGGTAATGGCACTCGGAGTTTGGTGTCAGGAAAACAACCTCTCACTCAATGTCAACAAAACAAAGAAGATGATCGTGGACTTCAGGAAACAGCAGAGGGAGCACCCCCCTATCCACATCGAAGGGACAGTAGTGGAGAAGGTGGAAAGTTTTAAGTTCCTTGGCATACACATCACAGACAAACTGAAATGGTCCACCCACACAGTGTGGTGAAGAAGGCGCAACAGCGCCTCTTCAACCTCAGGAGGCTGAAGAAATTTGGTTTGTCACCTAAAACCTTCACAAACTTTTACAGATGCACAATCGAGAGAATCCTGTCGAGCTGTATCACCGCCTGGTACAGCAAGGCTCTCCAGAGGGTGGTGCGGTATGCACAACGCAACACCGGGGGCAAACTACCTGCCCTTCAAGACACCTACATCACAGGAAGTGTAACGGTTTTCTTGATGAGAAGGAGAGTCGGACCAAAATGCGGCATGTAGATTACGATCCATGTTTATTGTGACTATAGCAACACAAATCTAAATACAAACAGTGCAAAATAATAAACGTAATGAAAACCGAAACAGCCTAAACTGGTGCAAACTAACACTAAGGACAGGAACAATCACCCACAAACACACAGTGAAACCCAGGCTACCTAAATATGGTTCCCAATCAGAGACAATGACGAACACCTGCCTCTGATTGAGAACCATATCAGGCCGAACATAGAACTAGACAAACTAGACATGTAACATAGAATGCCCACTCAGATCACACCCTGACCAACCACAACATAGAAATATACAAAGTAAACTATGGTCAGGGTGTGACAGTACCCCCCCCACAAGGTGCGGACTCCGGCCGCAAAACCTGAACCTATAGGGGAGGGTCTGGGTGGGCATCTGTCCGCGGTGGCGGCTCTGGCGCTGGACGTGGACCCCACTCCATAATCGTTTTAGTCCACCTCCTTAGCGTCCCTAGATAGGTTACCCTCCTTAATGACCGCTCGGGACAGAGGGACAGCTCGGGACAGAGGTAGCTCGGGACTGATGGGTAGCTCAGCACTGAGAGGACGCTCAGCACTGAGAGGAAGCTCAGCACTGAGAGGAAGCCCAGGCAGGTAGTAGGATCTAGCAGATCCTGGCTGACTGGAGAATCTGGAAGAGTCTGGTCGACTGGCAGATCTGGAAGAGTCTGGTCGACTGGCAGATCTGGAAGAGTCTGGTCGACTGGCAGATCTGGAAGAGTCTGGTCGACTGGCAGATCTGGAAGAGTCTGGTCGACTGGCAGATCTGGAAGAGTCTGGTCGACTGGCAGATCTGGAAGAGTCTGGTCGACTGGCAGATCTGGAAGAGTCTGGTCGACTGGCAGATCTAGAAGAGTCTGGTCGACTGGCAGATCTAGAAGAGTCTGGTCGACTGGCAGATCTAGAAAAGTCTGGTCGACTGGCAGATCTGGAAGAGTCTGGTCGACTGGCAGATCTGGAAGAGTCTGGTCGACTGGCAGATCTGGAAGAGTCTGGTCGACTGGCAGATCTGGAAGAGTCTGGTCGACTGGCAGATCTGGAAGAGTCTGGTCGACTGGCAGATCTGGAAGAGTCTGGTCGACTGGCAGATCTGGAAGAGTCTGGTCGACTGGCAGATCTGGAAGAGTCTGGTCGACTGGCAGCTCTGGAAGAGTCTGGTCGACTGGCAGCTCTGGAAGAGTCTGGTCGACTGGCAGCTCTGGAAGAGTCTGGTCGACTGGCAGATCTGGAAGAGTCTGGTCGACTGGCAGCTCTGGCTGCTCCATGCTGACTGGCTGCTCCATGATGACTGGCAGCTCTGGCTGCTCCATGCTGACTGGCTGCTCCATGCTGACTGGCAGCTCTGGCTGCTCCATGCTGACTGGCTGCTCCATGCTGACTGGCAGCTCTGGCTGCTCCATGCTGACTGGCTGCTCTGGCTGCTCCATGCTGACTGGCTGCTCCATGCTGACTGGCTGCTCCATGCTGACTGGCGGCCCTGGCTGCTCCATGCTGACTGGCTGCTCCATGCTGACTGGCAGCTCTGGCTGCTCCATGCTGACTGGCTGCTCCATGCTGACTGGCAGCTCTGGCTGCTCCATGCTGACTGGCTGCTCTGGCTGCTCCATGCTGACTGGCGGCCCTGGCTGCTCCATGCTAACTGGCGGCCCTGGCTGCTCCATGCTAACTGGCAGCTCTGGCGGCTCCTTGCAGACTGGCAGCTCTGGCGGCTCCTTGCAGACTGGCAGCTCTGGCGGCTCCTTGCAGACTGGCAGCTCTGGCGGCTCCTTGCAGACTGGCAGCTTTGGCGGCTCCTTGCAGACTGGCAGCTCCTTGCAGACTGGCAGCTCCTTGCAGACTGGCAGCTCCTTGCAGACTGGCAGCTCCTTGCAGACTGGCAGCTCCTATGCTAACTGGCAGCTCTATGCTAACTGGCAGTTCTGAACAGGCGGGAGACTCCGGCAGCGCTGTAGAGGAGGAGGGCTCCGACAGCGCTGGACAGGCGAGGCGCACTGTAGGCCTGATGCGTGGTGCTGGCACTGGTGGTACTGGGCCGAGGACACGCACAGGAAGCCTGGTGCGGGGAGCTGCTACCGGAGGGCTGGGGTGTGGAGGTGGCACAGGATGGGTTAGACCGTGAAGGCGTACTGGAGATCTTGAGAGCGGTGCTGGCACAGGACGTGCAAGGCTAGGGAGGTGCACAGGAGGCCTGGTACGTGAGACTGGCACCATCTTCACCAGCCGACTAACACGCACCTCAGGACGAGTATGGAGCGCTGACCCAGGTGCCATCAAATCCCCGACACGCTCCGTCGGGCGAATTCCATGTTTAAAACACCAACACAGCAACTCCCTCATTTCTCTCTCCTCCAATTTCCCCATTAACTCCTTCACAGTCTCTGTTTCGCTCACCTCCAACACCGGCTCTGGTTCTGGTCTCCTCCTTGGCTCCTCACGATAAACAGGGAGAGTTGGCTCAGGTCTGGCTCCTGACTCTGCCACACTCTCCCTGAGCCCCCCCCCCAAGACATTTTTGGGGCTGACTATGGGGCCTCCGTCCGCGCCGCCTTGCTTGCTTCGCAAACTCCATTCTCCTATATCCCTCCGCGCACTGCTCCATCGAATCCCAGGCGGGCTCCGGCACTCTCCCTGGGTCGACCGCCCACCTGTCTATCTCCTCCCAAGAAGTATAGTCCATACTGTACTCCACTTTGGGCTGTTCCTGCCTGTTGACACGCTGCTTGGTCCCTTTGTGGTGGGTGATTCTGTAACGGTTTTCTTGATGAGAAGGAGAGTCGGACCAAAATGCGGCATGTAGATTACGATCCATGTTTATTGTGACTATAGCAACACGAATCTAAATACAAACAGTGCAAAATAATAAACGTAATGAAAACCGAAACAGCCTAAACTGGTGCAAACTAACACTAAGGACAGGAACAATCACCCACAAACACACAGTGAAACCCAGGCTACCTAAATATGGTTCCCAATCAGAGACAATGACGAACACCTGCCTCTGATTGAGAACCATATCAGACCGAACATAGAACTAGACAAACTAGACATGTAACATAGAATGCCCACTCAGATCACACCCTGACCAACCACAACATAGAAATATACAAAGTAAACTATGGTCAGGGTGTGACAGGAAGGCCAAAAAGATCATCAAGGACAACAACCACCCGAGCCTGTTCACCCCGCTACCATCCAGAAGGCGAGGTTAGTACAGGTGCATCAAAACTGGGACCGAGCGACTGAAAAACAGCTTCTATCTCAAGGCCATCAGACTGCTAAACAGCGATCACTAACTCAGAGAGGCTGCTGCCTACAGACTCAAATCACTGGCCACTTTAATAAATGCCACTTTAATAATGTTAACATATCTTACATTACTCATCTCATTTGTATATAGTGTACCTTATACCATCTATTGCATATCTCCTATGCCCCTCAGCCATCGCTCATCCATATATTTAAATGTGCATATTCTTATTCCATCCCTTTAGATGTGTGAATTAGGCAGTTGGGGAATTGTTACATTACTTATTACTGCATATTATTACTGCACTGCCGGAACTAGAAGCACAAGCATTTCACTACACTCGCATTAACATCTGCTAACCATGTGTATGTGACCAATAAAATTTGATTATTAAACTCACCTTCTGCACCTGTTTCCTGACTCCCGGCATACACGTTACAGAATACCACCTCACAATACGGACGCAGCAGAAGATAAAACCTTCATCCAGATGGTCAATGAACAGGGTCATCTAATCCACCAACACCACGACCAACTGGCGTACCTGGATACGACCATGAGGGAGATCCTCCACATTCTACACTGCCTCGACATCGCCAGCGAGGTTCTCCATACCCCTATCAAAGGGCCTCCTACCACGGATCATCACAGTGAGCCAGTCCCCCAGCCTACCCAGCCGTCCACCCAGGTCAGCAATGCCCGACTATCCCTTCCGGAGAAGTATGACGGAACTTTATCGAAATGCAGTGGCTTCCTACTCCAGTGCTCCCTCTATTTTGCCTATCAGACGGGATCCCCCATCATCGAGAGGTCCAAGGTTGCTCTCGGTTACTTCCCTGCTGACCGCAAGGGCTCTGGAGTGGGCTACGGCCCTCTGGGAGAGAGGAGAGGAGGAGCTAGGTTACTATGAGAGGTTCATGGCTCTGTTCAGGGCGGTCTTTGACCAATCTCCAGAGGGCAGAGAGGGAGGTGAGCAACTGTTCCAAATCCAGCAGGGTGCCCAGACCACTGCGGAATATGCCCTCACCTTTCAGAATGTGGCAGCCTCCAGTAGATGTAATGAGCTGGCGCTCCGTACTCTATTCCGCAGTGGACTGCGCGAGGAGGTTCAGATGGAGTTGGCATGTCGGGATGACAACATATCCTTGGGCGCTGGCGTCTCAATGGCCATCCGTCTGGATAACCTTCTTTGGGAGCGCCTGTGTCCACCTCGCTTCTCGTCTCCCTCCTTTGGCTGTGCAAGCCGAAGAACACCATCCCAACCGTGAAGCACGGGGGTGGCAGCATCATGTTGTGGGGGGCGTTGCTGCAGGAGGGACTGGTGCACTTCACAAAATAGATAGCATCATGAGGATGGGAAATTATGTGGATATATTGAAGCGACATCTCAAGACAACAGTCAGGAAGTTAAAGCTTGGTCGCAAATGGTCTTCCAAATGGACAATGACAACACGCATACTTCCAAAGTTGTGGCAAAATGGCTTAAGGACATTCAAAGTCAAGGTATTGGAGTGGCCATCACAAAGCCCTGACCTCAATCCTATAGAACATTTGTGGGCAGAACTGAAAAAGTGTGTGTGAGCAAGGAGGCCTACAAGCCTGACTCAGTTACACTAGCTCTGTCAGGAGGAATGGGCCAAAATTCACCCAACTTATTGTGGGAAGCTTGTGGAAGGCTACCCAAAACATTTGATTCAAGTTAAACAATTTAAAGACAATGCTACCAAATACTAACTGAGTGTATGTACACTTCTGACCCACTGCGAATGTGATGAAAGAAATAAAAGCTGAAATAAATCATTCTCTCTACTATTATTCTGACATTTCACATTCTTAAAATAAAGTGGTGATCCTAACTGACCTAAGACAGGGAATTTTTACTAGGATTAAAATGTCAGAAATTGTGAAAAACTGAGTTTAAATGTATTTGGCTAAAGCGTATGTAAACTTCCAACTTCAACTGTAGCTAGAAATGTTGTATCACAACACTGGAGTGTAAGAGGCTCCATTTTCTTTAAACGGACTGGATCTTTATATATACACACCACTTGGATCATGTTTCGGTAATAATGAAATCAGACCTTCTTGTTGCATGTCTGATAATCTACCGTTTATATATGAGTGGTTAAAACATGCTAATAACGGTCCTCTGAGGATATAAAAAAGTTTGGTATACTTCCACTGGTATGCCATCCAGCCCTGGAGTTTTCCCGGACTTAAATCAAATCAAAGTTTATTTGTCACGTGCGCCAAATACAACAGGTAGACATTACAGACATTACAGTGAAATGCTTACTTACCGGCTCTAACCATCAGTACAAAAAAGGTATTAGGTGAACCATAGGTAAGTAAAGAAATAAAAACAAAAGTAAAAGACAATGAAAAAAAACAGTAGCGAGGCTATATACAGTAGCGAGGCTATAACAGTAGCGAGGCTATATACAGGCATCGGTTAGTCGGGCTGATTGAGGTAGTATGCACATGTAAATATGGTTAAAGTGACTATGCATATATGATAAACAGAGAGTAGCAGTAGCGTAAAAGAGGGGTTGGCGGGTGGTGGGTGGCGGGACACAATGCAGATAGCCCGGTTAGGCAATGTGCTGGGGCACTGGTTGGTCGGGGCCAACTGAGGTAGTTTGTACATGAATGTATAGTCAAAGTGACTATGCATATATAATAAACAGAAAGTAGCAGCAGTGTAAAAGAGGGGTTGGGAGGGCACACAATGCAAATAGTCCGTGTAGCCATTTGATTACCTGTTCAGGAGTCTTATGGATTGTGGGTAAAAAACTGTTGAGAAGCCTTTTTGTCCTAGACTTGGCACTCCGGCACCGCTTGCCATGCGGTCCATTTTTTTAAATGTATTTGTAATAATGACAATACCGAATGAACACTTATTTTAACTTAATGTAATACATCAATAAAAATCCATTTAGCCTCAAATAAATAATGAAACGTTACATTTGGTTTAAATAACGCAAAAACAAAGTGTTGGAGAAGAAAGTAAAAGTGCAATATGTGCCATGTTAAAGCTAACGTTTAAGTTCCTTGCTCAGAACATGAGAACATATGAAAGCTGGTGGTTACTTTTAACATGAGACTTCAATATTCCAAGGTAAGAGGTTTTAGGTTGTAGTTAATATAGTATTTATAGGACTATTTCTCTCTATACCATTTGTATTTCATATACCTTTGACTATTGGATGTTCTTATAGGCACTTTATATTGCCAGTGTAACAGTATAGCTTCCGTCCCTCTCCTCGCCCCTACCTGGGCTCGAACCAGGAACACATCGACAACAGCCACACTCGAAGCAGCGTTACCCATCGCTCCACAAAAGCGGAGCAAGGGGAGAAAGTACTCTAAGTGTCAGAGCGAGTGACGTTTGAAACGCTATTAGCGCGCACCCTGCTAACTAGTTAGCCATTTCACATCGGTTACACCAGCCATTAGGCTGATAGACTTGAAGTCATAAACAGCGCTGTGCTTGCGAAGAGCTGCTGGCAAAACGCACGAAAGTGCTGTTTGAATGAATGCTTACGAGCCTGCTGCTGTCTACCATCGCTCAGTCAGACTGCTCTATCAAATCATAGACTTAATTATAACATAACACACAGAAATACGAGCCTTTGGTCATTAATATGGTCAAATCCGGAAACTATCATTTGAAAACAAAACGTTTATTATTTCAGTGAAATACGGAACCGTTCGGTATTTTATCTAACAGGTGGCATCCCTAAGTCTAAATATTCTTATTACATTGTACAACCTTCAATGTTATGTCATAATTACGTCAAATTCAGGCAAATTAGTTGGCAATGAGCCAGGCTGCCCAAACTGTTGCATATACCCTGACTCTGCGTGCAATGAACACAAGAGAAGTGACACAATTTCACCTGGTTAATATTGCCTGCTAACCTGGATTTATTTTAGCTAAATATGCAGGTCTAAAAATATATACTTCTGTGTATTGATTTTAAGAAAGGCATTGGTGTTTATGGTTAGGTACAGTTGTGCAACGATTGTGCTTTTTTCGCAAATGCGCTTTTGTTAAATCATCCCCCAGCGTTGCATCGATTATATGCAACGCAGGACACGCTAGATAAACTAGTAATATCCTCAACCATGTGTAGTTAACTAGTGATTATGATAGATAGTTTTTTATAAGATAAGTTTAATGCTAGCTAGCAACTTACCTTGGCTTCTACTGCATTCGCTTAACAGGCAGGCTCCTCATGGAGTGCAATGAGAGGCAGGTGGTTATAGCATTGGACTAGTTAACCGTAAGGTTGCAAGATTGAATCCCAGAGCTGACAGGGTCAAAATGCCCCTGAACAAGGCAGTTAATCCACCGTTCCTAGGACGTCATTGAAAATAAGAATGTATTCTTACCTGACTTGCCTAGTTAAATAAAGATTCAATTTAAAAAAAATCGGCGGCCAAAAATAATAAATATCGATTTCAGATTGTTATGAAAACTTGAAATCGACCCAAATTAATCGGCCATTCCGATGAATCGGTCGACCTCCAGTTGCTACCTAACCTCACCACCTGGGGGCCGCCCGTCAGGAAGTCCAGGATCCAGTTGCAGAGTGAGGTGTTTAGTCCCAGGATCCTTATCTTAGTGATGAGCTTTGAGGGTACTATGGTGTTGAACGCTGAGCTGTAGTCAATGATTAGCTTTCTTACTAGGTGTTCCTTTTGTCCAGGTGGGAAAGGGCAGTGTGAAGTGCAATAGAGATTGCATCATCTCTGGATCTGTTAGGGCGGTATGCAAATTGGAGTGGGTCTAGGGTTTCTGGGATAATGGTGTAGATATGAGACATGACCAGCCTTTCAAAGCTTTAATTACATCAAGAAGTTCCTCCTCTGTAATTTGGCCTTCACATGAATTTTTCTGTTCAGATGTTAATTTTACATTATTAATTGGGGGAAAAAATCTATACAATTAGCTTCGATTAGTGGAGATGGAGGAGACTGAAACGAACACATTCTTAAAGTACTTCAGTTCCTCTTTCAAAATATTGTTTGGTACATCATGAGTGACTCAATTTGTAACAAATTTCAAAACATTTTTAAAAATAATTTGGTGAATTTTTCCCCATATTCCATCCAGTTCGCTTTATTTTTCAATACACTGCTCAAACAAATAAAGGGAACACTAAAATAACACATCCTAGATCTGAATGAATGAAATATTCTTATTAAATACTTTTTTCTTTACATAGTTGAATGTGCTGACAACAAAATCACACAAAAATTATCAATGGAAATCAAATTTATCAACCCATGGAGGTCTGGATTTGGAGTCACACTCAAAATTAAAGTGAAAACCACACAACAGGCCAACTTTGATGTAATGTCCTTAAAACAAGTCAAAATGAGGCTCAGTAGGGTGTGTGGCCTCCACGTGCCTGTATGACCTCCGTACAACGCCTGGGCATGCTCCTGATGAGGTGGTGGATGGTCTCCTGAGGGATCTCCTCCCAGACCTGGACTAAAGCATCCGCCAACTCCTGGACAGTCTGTGGCGATGGTGGATGGGGCGAGACATGATGTCCCAGATGTGCTCAATTGGATTCAGGTCTGGGGAACGGGCGGGCCAGTCCATAGCATCAATGCCTTCCTCTTGTAGGAACTGCTGACACACTCCAGCCACATGAGGTCTAGCATTGTCTTGCATTAGGAGGAACCCAGGGCCAACCGCACCAGCATATGGTCTCACAGGGGGTCTGAGGATCTCATCTCGGTACCTAATGGCAGTCAGGCTATCTCTGGCGAGCACATGGAGGGCTGTGCGGCCCCCCAAAGAAATGCCACCCCACACCATGACTGACCCACCGCCAAACCGGTCATGCTGGAGGATGTTGCAGGCAGCAGAACGTTCTCCACGGCGTCTCCAGACTCTGTCACGTCTGTCACATGTGCTCAGTGTGAACCTGCTTTTATCTGTGAAGAGCACAGGGCGCCAGTGGCGAATTTGCCAATCTTGGTGTTCTCTGGCAAATGCCAAACGTCCTGCACGGTGTTGGGCTGTAAGCACAACCCCCACCTGTGGACGTCGGGCCCTCATACCACCCTCATGGAGTCTGTTTCTGACCGTTTGAGCAGACACATGCACATTTGTGGCCTGCTGGAGGTCATTTTGCAGGGCTCTGGCAGTGCTCCTCCTGCTCCTCCTTGCACAAAGGCGGAGGTAGCGGTCCTGCTGCTGGGTTGTTGCCCTCCTACGGCCTCCTCCCCGTCTCCTGATGTACTGGCCTGTCTCCTGGTAGCGCCTCCATGCTCTGGACACTACGCTGACAGACACAGCAAACCTTCTTGCCACAGCTCGCATTGATGTTCCATCCTGAGTGAGCTGCACTACCTGAGCCACTTGTGTGGGTTGTAGACTCCATCTCATGCTACCACTAGAGTGAAAGCACCGCCAGCATTCAAAAGTGACCAAAACATCAGCCAGGAAGCATAGGAACTGAGAAGTGGTCTGTGGTCACCACCTGCAGAACCACTCCTGTATTGGGGGTGTCTTGTTAATTGCCTATAATTTCCACCTGTTGTCTATTCCATTTGCACAACAGCATGTGAAATGTATTGTCAATCAGTGTTGCTCCCTAAGTGGACAGTTTGATTTCACAGAAGTGTGATTGACTTGGAGTTACATTGTGTTGTTTAAGTGTTCCTTTTATTTTTTGGAGCAGTGTAGATGAGTACTGAATTGCATGACCTCTAAAGGCACATTTAAAATTGTCCCATAAGATATTGGCATCTGCTGTACCTAGTTATAAATTCTTCTGTCCAAGATAAAAACAAGTTATCATCCAGTAGACTGATTAAATTTCCAATATCCTTGCCCACATGGAAATTCTGTAAGAGTAATATATATGGCAATTATGTGATGGTCCGACCGCATTCTGTCCCCCAACGTGTTTATGTTAATGAACGATCAATTACCATGAGACCGGCAGTCTTTTGCATGACAATAACGGTCTGACAAAATGTCATGGCTGCCACAGCCCTAATTAAGCCTGCATATTACAGTGGCATATTGCTGGTTGTGCGTGTTACCTGTAGCTCTTGAACCCAGGAACAGTGCCAGTAAGACATGTTGCACCACTTGACAAAGAACTGCCTCTCTGGTCGGCCGGCCAATGGGACAGGGTCCGGAGCCTCAGCTGGGAGGTCCAGGGGGCGGGGCACAGGTGTAGGGGGTGGAGGTTCACCCCACTTCCAGGTCAGAACCTTCTGGACTTTACCCTTCATGCCTGGGCACTGAGGGAAATTCAGGAACAATCAGATATACATTTACAAAGAAATATCTTGTGTAGAAAATACCTTCTTTGTCAATCATGTCAACACTACAAATTGCATTTATATCTGCCATCTTCCATCATTATAAATTTAAAAAACAATGCCAGCATATATGAGGAAAGATCGGAAATTGAGAGTTACAGCTGTATAGCTGACTCAACTCAAATCAAGAATTCCATATGATGTAGGTGTAGCCACCCACACATGTAAAACAGAACATGTTCTCTTTAATAATCATGTACATCCAACACCCATAAGTTGAGAATCTCTCTCTCTCTCTCTCTCTCTCTCACAGACATACACAGGGTGGCAGGGCTCACCATGCAGCGTGGGCAGATCCATTCCCCGTTGGGTATCTCGGGGAGGGGGGGGTTGAGACAGTGGATGTGGTAGGAGGAGGTACAGGTGTCACAGCACAGCAGCTCTCCTCCATCCTTACACACCCTGCAGAACTCTATGTGATGGTCATCCTCCTCCTCTACCCATCCCTCATCCCTCCCCACCTCCTCGTCCTCCCCCTCTCCCTCAGACAGCTCCTCTCTGGCCTCCCACTGGATCCCCTCTTTCTCCTGCAGGGAGGGAGGGAGAAACAAAAAGAGAGTGGGAGGAGAGGGGGGGAGAATGTGGGAGAGGTGTGGTGGAGGGGATAGTGAGAGTGCAGGAAGGGGAGTGAGGAGGGAGAGGGAGTAGGTGGGGGGGGGGGTGTTGAGAGGAAATGGGAAGAGGGGAGCGGAATGATGAGGGGGAAGCGAGAGTGGGGTGATGAGGACAAGGGGATGGAGAGAGAAAGATAGGAGGAGTGAAAGAGAGAAGGACCAGGACAGAAAAAGTTCAACATCAAAAATAGGATATCACACCAATCTTTAGTCATTAAAGAGAAAATACATACAGTGTATACAAGCAATATGGTGTAAACTCTACCTAACCATGGGTTGGACTATGGGCCAACTTCAGACTGGGTACATTGTGTACTTACACAGTGGGGGCAGCTCCACTTGCCCTCAGGGGCCTTCTCCATGTCGGGGTCCAGACAGACCATGTGGTAGGCCCTGGGACAGGTGTCACACAGGATGATCTCCCCTCCCTGCTGGCACACCTCACAGTAGTCCTGGTGGTCTGTCTCATAGCCGTCACCATCCTCCTCAACTGGGATGGGAAGAGGAGGAGTTAGGGGGGAGGAGTTAGGATGGAAGGGGAGGAGTTAGGGGGGAAGAGGAGGAGTTAGGAGGGAGGGGGATTGTACATGATGATAGTCCTGTTAAAAACATCTAATATTCTCAGAGGATTGGCTGAGAGCCAGGTCCTTGGTTTCAGCCCAGAGCAACTACATCTGATTCCTCTAATCACACGATCATCAGCAACACAATTAGTTGAATCAAGTGTGTTAGTGCTGGACTGGAACAAAAGCCTGCACCCCTTATAGCTCTCCTGATCTAAGGTATGTGACTGACCACTAGTCTACAAGCTATAGCCAAAGCTATAGCATGTAGACACCTCCATTGCATAGAATGAAAGGTCAAGAGATGACAGTTGCGTTTCCATGCCAACCTTTCTTCTTCTTCTTGGCGGTCTTGGCCTTCTTCTTGGAGCGGCTGCTGTGGCTGTTGGAGCCGTCCGACACTTCAAAGGTCCCGTCGTCAAAGTCACTCTCCACGTCAAGCTCATCCTCCTCACTCTGACAACAACACAGGGAGAGAAACAGAGACAAAGATACAATGATATAACTGTGGGACAGAAGTATGGCAAGGCTTACTGCATATCAGTTGATTCTCAGACAAGTTAGTTTTCTTACCGAGGATCTCTTCCTCTTGCTGTTGAAGCCTCCCAGTTTGATCTTGAGCGGAGCCACCTTCTTGGCTTTGGGCTTGGGGGCAGCCTTAGGGTTGGGTTTGGACCTCCTGCGAGCATTGGGGCCTGCAGAGGGAGATGGAGTTCAATTATTCCCTTATTCTACAACAAATCCCCAACAATTAATTTTATACATGCTCCCTCCATCAGGATTCCTTTAACTTATTCCTCACCTTTGCCCTCTTTGGTCTTGGCCTTGCGGAGTGGGGGTGCGGGTACAGCTACAGGTACGGAAGCGGGTGTAGCTGGAGGGGAGTCTTTAGCAGCACTACCCCCCGCCCCTGTATCCCCTCCTGCCTCTGTCCCTGCCACCACCATGCTTTCCACGGCCGCAGCCACGTTGGCAGCTGCCAGGGCTGCGTTGGCACTGGCACAGCCCTACAGAGGGTTAGACAAGGCAGGATGGAAATCAGGACTGTTACCTATAAAGAACATGCAATCATAGTCAAAATACGTTTGTAATGTATTGTATTAGCAATGTAATGTATTGTATTAGCAATGTAATGTATTGTAATAGCAATGTAATGTCATGTAATAGCAATGTAATGTCATGTAATAGCAATGTAATGTCATGTTATAGCAATGTAATGTCATGTTATAGCAATGCCTTGTATTGGGTTGTGTTACCTTCAGAGGGTTGTTGGTGCTGAACTCCCTCCACTTGGCCATCATCAGAGTCATCATCCTGGACACAGCGATCTTGGGGTTCTTGGCTGCGATGAGGGGTCTGATGAAGTGAGGGCAAAGGAGAGGCAGAGGTTAAGTTTGGGGCACTCTACAGGGGGGCGGCAGAAAGTGGATGTTTGCGGTTTTCAGGGATACAGTATTTTCAACATAACTTCCATTTGCTCTGAAAAACAGATGTGGGGACTCCATTCAAGCGTCTTTTTACGTCTGCTATGTTAGTTTAAGTTGGGGTAGAAGTAGGGGCAGTTTCAGACTGGTCGTAGCTAGCTCAGTCACACACAGATATGAAGTAACTTTCTCCCCCGATCCACAAAAGCTGCGCTATTCAAGTGAAGTGGTACGGAAATGTGCTACAGTGGAAACAGAAGGAGAAAGTAGAAAACATGAGATGTGAGAGAGGTGTGTTAACCTGACAAACTGGCTGAAGGCCTTGTAGTTGGTGATGGTGGTGTAGTCCTTCTGAGTGAAGACGTGGTCGATGTCTTTCATGCCCCAGTCCTCCAGCAGCTGAGTCGAGCTCTTGGGCTCCTGGAGAGGGGGCGAAGTGAGGATATCATTACATTCAGGGTCACTGAGCCAACAGCGTCATTAAGTGGATTGCAGGGGCTGCTTCAAATCCAAACAGAGAACAGCTCCAACATCTCCCTTGTTCACCCCACCCGCACTGCCCACCTCTTAGCCTTCATCCTCACCTGGCTATCTTCATCATCATCTTCATCCTCATCTTTCTCTAGTTCTGGTTCTTTGCGTTTGCTCTTGGAGCTGGATGAGCCTCCTCCTCCTTTCTCCTTCTCTCCACTCGTCCCTCCTCCCTTCTTCTTGTCTTTGGAGGAGCTGGAGCGCTTCTTCTTCTTCCCCCTCGGGGCGTAATCACTTCCCTCGCTTTCTGACCTGGCTCTACCTCCTCCTCCCTCTTCCTCCTCCCTCGCTGCTTGCTCTACTGCTATGAAGGGTTCTGGTGAGCTGACTGGCACCTCCTGAGAGGAAACAAGTCAACATAGATGCAAATATGAAGAAAAAAATCTCACAAATGCTGAAAATGTATACTAAGGACAGGTCAAAAGGGTCAAAGGCTAGGCGCTATCTGTATTGTTATTATTATACTTCAAAATGCATTCTTCCCTCCCAAATTCCTTGGAGAAATCCCTGATATCAGTGACTAGGATACTTCATGTAAGGAAGGATCATGCCCACCCTACCTCTCTGACAGGTCTTGGTCTCTTGCTGATCCTGCTCTCAAGGCTCTTCTTGGCTTTCTTCTTCTTCTTTGACTTGGCAGGGACCTCGACGTCAGACACAGCCTCTTCTGGTTCCTCCTCGTCTGCCGATGGAAAGGGTACAGGAATTGATTGAATAAAATGCATAATTGATTGAGATAATTATATTCATAAAAATATATTTGAGTGATTTGTATAAAATTCTAAAACTGTCAACTGCAGACAAGCTTTATTGACAGTGTTTTGGATCAATTGTGATATAAAGAACGCACTGCACGTCTGTTGCCAGTTCAGTACCAAACAAGAGGCATGACTCCTGTGACTTTGCCAGCAAATGGTCGTGGACGCAACTTCTAACAACAACACGCATGCATTGACAGTGTAAATATTTACGCACTCTCTATTGGTAGCTAGCTAACGTGCTATCAAGTTTGCCAGCTAGCGTAGAAGCAAAACATTAGACTAGCTAGCGAACTGGGCTGCCTAATGTAAATTGTCACTACTAGTAACCAGACTAGAGTAGCTAGTAAATCAGCTAGCTAACTAGCTAATGTAACGTTAACTAACGTTACCAACCTGCAAGCCTGTTCTGAAAAAAAATATTGCTGTCTTACCATGTGCAAGTGCCGTAGGTTCCAAGTCTTCCCTCTCGTCCTCGCTTCCCGACATATTTCAATAATAATGAATTTAAATTAAAAGCGAGCTAATCCCTCCACCGAACCCTGTCCGATCTGGTGAGGGAGGAGGGCAAATGACGTGTGGGTGGTGGAGAATGGAACGGGGGTGTCCTGGGGAGGGGAGGGTCGCTGTAAAAAGAAAAAAAACCTTTGCTTGAATTAGCAATCCAATTGGTATTTTTCGAATAATAATAAATATTTATTACAGTGACAGGTCACGGTGTGACATGTTAACTATCTTATTACATCGAAAAACATTTGTTTTCAATTGGCATGCCTCTGTCCAACCGCACAGGAAGCTGTAGCAATGGACACCCGTCAATCATCGTGTATTGAATAGAAAGGTGCATTATAGTACTCTCTGCAATACTGCCCCACTCCGCGATACAAACTCAATTTAGGCAAACTTACAGTTACAGTCAGGGTTCAAGTGAAACCCCTAAGACTTGTGAGAAACTTACTGTAGTCCCTGTTAGAGATGGGTTTCCTTCGTGTAATAATTGTCTCTCAGCAATGGTATTAGTCTTTAATATAAATTAATGAGCAACAATATCCAGTAAAATATGTCGTTAATGACCCTGCAAAACAGGTTGCACACTCTCCGTCCCCCTTCTCTCCCCCAGCCTCAGTGGCTAGCAGAGCTTAGCTAACATCCTCACAAACACACAAAGGGGGCAGACATCCCAGAATAATCCTCCCTCCCTCCCTCCCTCGGACTCACACAACTCTGCATAGTTACCTCGCAACAGACAGACCATAATACTCAGCTTGCACGCACCTCCCCCCTCTCTCACACACACACACACACACATATGCTCATGCACATACATTTCTACTGAACACACACTCTTCATCCCAGCCCCTTAGAAACTCCGTTGTCATGGATACACTCCTCCCCCCGCCCTCTCTCTGACAGACCATAATATTCCAGCCACCAACATCCCATAATAAACACAACTCCTAAAAAGACAGGAGAAAAAATACCAGTCACATGGTCTCCAGGGAAACTCTAGGCCATTGGTGACAGACCATAATATTCACAGACTGTCCACCTGGCATGTCTTCCACTGCACCCAGAAGACCTATGGAAGCCCACACGTAGGCTAGGCTACCACTGTGCGTACTTACTTACAGACTGCACTCACAGTATAAGACTGCTTTATAACACTTGCATGGGAATAACTCTAGGCCAACTGTACTGAAGTACATGGTACACATGGCTTAGTCTTAAATACACACATCAACACAACAGGTTTGCCACACACATGTGATTGTTTGGGACCCACAGGGATACCAGAAACATGTACTGCTTGTGTCAATGATGGACTGCTGTGTCACATGTTAGGCATCTGTCTCTGGACTCAACAGAACAACTTATGGGATGGCACAGTACAGTTGGGGTCCATTGTCCCCATAGCCCTCACAGCATACAGTGCTGTGGACAGGGTAGAGAAAACTAGAATGTGAAACAGGGTCAACATTGCATTGACCGCCCCAGAGAATTCAACCATATAGAAAAGCATCTAAAGCAGTGGTTCCCAACCAGGGGTACTAGGACTCCTGGGGGTACCTGGCCTATCCACAGGGGGTACTTAAGAAGACTCATCAGATCATAGGCCTACTGGAAAAATGCACATGAGGGGGTACTTCAGGGGTACTCCAGGCAGAGCAAAATTCAGCTGGTGCTACAGTAGCTGAAACAGGTTGGAAACCACAGATCGAAAGTATATACAGATGCATTCAGTCTTGAATTGGGCAACAGATGGTCAATAAATTGCATGACCAGGAATGTTAATATTTTGATGCCGTGTTTGCAAACACACTACCTGACCGCATTGACATGTTTTTATTTTATATTTTATTTAACATTTATTTAACTATCAAATAAAATAAAATTTTATTAGTCACATGCGCCGAATACGATAGGTGTAGACCTTAGAATGAAATGCTTACTTATGAGCCCCTAACCAACATTGCAGTTTAAAAAAAATACGGATAAGAATAAGAAATAAAAGTAACAAGTAATTAAAGAGCAGCAGTAAAATAACAATAGCGAGACTATATACAGGGGGTACCGGTACAGCGACAATGTGCGGGGGCACTGGTTAGTTGAGGTAATATGTACATGAAGGTAGAGTTATTAAAGTGACTATGCACAGATGATAGGCAAGCCAGTTAAGAACAAATTCTTATTTACAAAGATGGCCTAACCCAGCCATATCCTAACCCGGGCGACCCTGGGCAATTGTGCGCAGCCCTATGGGACTCCCAATCATGGCCTGTTGTGATACAGCCTGGAATTGAACCAGGGTCTGTAGTAACCCTTATGTGGTGGCACCTTGTGGCATCTTGTGACAACTGCAGATGTAAAAAAGTGATCGATTGATTTATACCCTAATGTGTTAGGACTGAATCAGTGATAAGAATCAAGTCATCTGGTATATGTGTGATGGATGCATTGTGTTTACATGGATGGACTGTGGACTGTCATGCATCACTCAATCATGGCCTGTTGTGATACAGCCTGGAATCAAACCAGGGTCTGTAGTGACACCTCTAGCACTGAGATGCAGTGCCTTATACCGCTGCGCCACTCGGGAGCCCTGTAGACAGAAACATTTAAAACACCTTGTGACAACTGCAGATGTAAAAAAGAGCTCTATCAATTAGATTTGATAGATTGATTTATACCCTAATGTGTTAGGACTGAATCAGTGATAAGTTTCAAGTTATCTGGGATATGTGTGATGGATGCATTGTGTTTACATGGATGGACTGTCATGCATCACTCTGAATGGTTGGACTCTGTCCTTATGGGGTGGCATTTTCTAGATGGCAGACAATAGAATGGTATCATGTTGGTGTGTGTGTGTGCGTGCGTGTGTGCGTGAATTTCTTACCTCCCTCTCTCACCATCCCCTTCAGGTCTCTGCAAGTAAATTCTTCATAGCCCAGTGTTCCTGAAACCAAACACCATTCATTTTGTGACTTTGTTACTGTATCGCTGATATTGATTTATCAGTAGTACATTATGGGCATATCAACCAAGCTTTTGCACCACTGTAAAGTTTATATCCTGCTTTTTTCCCCAGAAGAAATAAACAGACGAAGAAAATTCAATTGTTGAAGGTTAAATACACCCACGACACACACAGGAATCCTGACAAAAAGGGGCGGGCGGGTGAGCAAGGCAGGCATGCAGGCAGATCCTTAAAAACGTAGAACCTGTCCAGTAGATATGTCTTCTGGTGCCGTACTAAATAGCTTGGGATCCTACTCCCTCTACAGGTCAAGTGCACTGACTGTGCCCTGGATGCAAGAGGCCCTACACCAGAATGATCTCTGCCTGGGTGGGGTTTAATTAGTTATGTTTCTACTGGGGTAATGGTCAATTGAAATTCAGATTGTTTTTATTGTTGAGCTGTAAAGTCTTCCAGGTATGACTGTTATTGTTCAAAAGGAGTTGCCACACCAAACCTGGAGGGAACGCAACGTCTCTCTACACCTGTCTGCCAGTGTGTCCAGCCCAGGTGTAGTGAGCCATTACTCTCTCTGCCTTTCTGACTGCACACCTCATAACATTTCCCCTCGCCATGACCCCAAGCCCCAATGTCAGACCATTTTCTGTTGTCTGCGATTGGATGCTCCGTTACCCCCCCAAACCCATACACCCCCCCTTCCATTTCATAACACCTGAATCCCATAGTATTCACAGCACCCTACACACAAACACACGCATGCACACGCACGCACACACACATTCCACTCTTATCCCCCTATACCCGCTCAACCCACACACACACACACATTCCACTCTTATCCCCCTATACCCACTCAACCCACACACTCCCCCTAGCTTCCCTGTCTCAGGCCCCTGCCTGACAACCTCTCTAACCCATAATGCTCACAATCCCCTCCCTTCCTTTCACAGCCACCGCCACCCCCCCACACACACACACACTGCCTAATAACGCATCAATCCCATAATATTCAGAGCCCCACACACTGCCCCCACCTCCACACATCTGCTGCTCACCCCTCTAACACATCCATCCCATAATATTCTCAGCTCCCTTCACCACCTCTCATACATAGAAACACGCTAGCTTCAGAAGAAACCTCTCTTTCCGGTGGGTGTGCCTTTACAGTAAATGGTAACGTCTAAGTCAGATATGACTGCTTTGTTCATACTCAGGCTGAGAAAACAGGAGGGAGGGAGGGAGGGAGATAGAGAGAGAGAGAGAGAGAGAGAGAGATCAAATTTCCATCCCATAATAACCTAAGAGAAGGCTTTGCAATAGAGTTGATGGTTACCAAGGGCGACCATGGGGGAATGAGGTCAGCTGGCCATCCAGTAATAATCAGCACACTATGAGATAACAATACAGTACAGATATCTGGATGGAGTGGCAGCGCAGCCCTACCTGTTATACTAGCTACATCATAATGCTATAGGGCTGAATTTATATAGCACTTTTTCAATGCTCAAAGCACTGGAACTCACGGCAATATCCACCACCAATGTGTACTCAAGCCCCATCAGTTGTATTTCTTTGTAAGATAAAAGTATCCAAGATATAGTTTTTTATACACAGAATTAATTCAAAGATTTTGAATTTGGCCACAGTTGGCCCTTTGAGGTGCGCCGTGCATAACACCTCTGACTGCACCACCACCACCCACCTGGATGTTAGGAAACCTCTTAAGAAGTTACACAAACTACTAAATAGGCACAGGTGTTGAGGTAGCTAGTTCACACCTGCAACGTGACTATAGACAATCAGAGTGTAAGTGAGGCCATCTAGTATGATAAAAAGGGCTCCAACAGGAGGAAAGACAGTTCAAAAAGAGGGATGTTATTTACGAGAGAGGGGTGAAGGGACGGAGGGATGAGCACAACGGAGGCGCCGGACGTGACAGTGGCGAGCCCATCGCCATGGCATTGCTGGGGGATACAGAAAAAGACGTCACTGAGAGAAATGGACGGACACAAAGGAGGAATACGACATGGAGTAGAGTTTAAAAAAGGGGGGAGGAGGGAAACAGAGAGAGGGACTGTTCAAACGGAGAGAGAGAGAGAGGTTTGGGGAGGTGGGAGGGGGGAGGGGGGAGGGGGAGGGAAACAGAGAGAGGGACTGTTCAAACGGAGAGAGAGAGAGAGGTTTGGGGAGGTGGGAGGGGGGAGGGGAACAGAGAGAGGGACTGTTCAAACAGAGAGAGAGAGAGGTTTGGGGAGGTGGGAGGGGGGAGGGGGGAGGGAAACAGAGAGAGGGACTGTTCAAACGGAGAGAGAGAGAGGTTTGAGGAGGTAGGAGGCGGGAGGGAAACAGAGAGAGGGACTGTTCAAATGGAGAGAGAGAGAGGTTTGAGGAGGTGGAGCCAACCTAGAATTAGGTTATTTATTTGTTTGTTTGGAGAGGACCTCGTGTCACTGGGTTCAGGTAGACTATGGTATGCCATCAGATAGTGATATCATTAGAGGTCGTAGGGCAGGGGTCAGCAGGGCAACAAGGGCCTCATACACCTCTTTCAACGAGTTAACCAAAAATTGTTCAGCACTATTACACTAATTAAATAGGCCTATAAGTAAATGGGCATAGGTCACCAATCCCATCCCTGGACAGCCAAAGTGTGCAGGTTTTTGTTCATACCTAGCACTAAAACACCTAAATCAACTATTGGAGATCTAACACAAGTAATAAATTAGTTAACTCAGGTGTTCCAACTCTGGGCCGGAACATACCCCATTAGCACGCACGCACGCACGCACACACACACACACACAGAGAGAGTGCTGTACAGGACCATAAGGGAGCACCAACCCCCCTCCTTGAACTCTAATATCAGACTTTCCTTCTACCCTACATCCCTGAATGTTCCTTTCGGCCCACTTTCCCTTTACCCCTTCACCTCAGTTTAACACCCCAGTAGTTTCTCTTCATCCCTCACTCCATCCCTCCCTCCCTCCCCTCCACTTTCGTGATTTATTTGCCTCAGTTCCAATATTTGTTGCCAGTGTGTTTTATACCCCTTGTCTAAATGTCACCCCTTCTTCTAAGACGATATAGAGAGGCAGCGAAAGACCGAAGGAGAGGGCAAGTACGGGGGAGATAGAGGAGGGGTGTGGGGAACTCGTAAAAAGAGCAACAAAGTTTGGGAAGATTAAACATTAGGTAAGACACTTTCTCACGTACATATATACACAAAAAACCATAGTGTCGCAATTCCTGGACGAGGGGTGGGTGTAGTCATCTCTATATCAAATCACATTTTATTTGTCACATGCGCCGAATACTACAGGTAGAACCTTACAGTGAAATGCTTACTTAAAGCCCTTAACCAACAATGCAGTTTTAAGAAAATACCCCCAAAAAGTACGAGATAAAAATAACAAATAATTAAAGAGCAGCAGTAAATAACAATAGCGGGGCTCTATACAGGTACCAGTACAGAGTCAATGTGTCAATGTGCGGGGGCACCGGTGTCGAGGTAATTGAGGTCATTTTGAACATGTAGGTAGAGTTATTAAAGTTGCTATGCATGCGGGGGGGGGGGGGGGGGGGGGCAATGCAAATAGTCTGGGTAGCCATTTGATTAGCTGTTGAGGAGTCTTATGGCATGGGAGTAGAAGCTGTTTATAAGTCTCTTGGACCTAGACTTGGCGCTCCAGTACTGCTTGCCTTGTGGTAGCAGAGAGAACAGTCTATGACTAGGGTAGATGGAGTCTTTGACAATTTTTAGGGTCTTCCTCTGACATCACTTGGTATAGAGGTCCTGGATGGCAGGAAGCTTGGCCCCGGTGATGTACTGGGCCGTACACACTACCGTCTGTAGTGCCTTGCGGTCGGAAGCCGACCAGTTGCAAAACAAGGTAGTGATGCAACCCGTCAGGATGCTCTCGATGGTGCAGCTGTAAAATCTTTTCAGTTTCCTGAAGGGGAATAGGTTTTATCGTGCCCTCTTCACAACTCTCTTTGTGTACCGTGTTAGCTTGTTGGTGATGTGGACACCAAGTTGAAGCTCTCAACCAGCTCCACTACAGCCCCGTCAATGACAATGGGGACGTGCTCGGTCCTCCTTTTCCTGTAGTCCACAAACCTTTGTCTTGATCACGTTGAGGGAGAGGTTGTTGTCCTTGCTCCACACGATCAGGTCTCTGACCTCCTACATATAGGCTGTCTCATCGTTGTCGGTGATCAGGCCTACCACTGTTGTGTCATCAGCAAACTTAATGAACATGGTGCTGGAGTCGGGCCTGGCCGTGCAGTCATGAGTGAACAGGGAGTACAGGAGGGGACTGAGCACGCACCCCTGAGGAGCCCCAGTGTTGAGGATCAGCGTGGTGGATGTGTTGTTACCTACCATTACCACCTGGGGGCAGCCTGTCAGGAAGTCAAAGATCTAGTTGCAGAGGGAGGTGTTTAGTCCCAGGGTCCTTCATCTTATGCTGGGTATTTCTTACAGGCCACAGTAACCACTGCACGTTTCAGTCAAACACACAATGTAGCATCAGTGAGAACCTGTAGCTAGGACCCCTGAATGAACAGAGACATATTCTGACAGGTGCTTTTAATGTTCTTGGAAACTGGTGAAACAAACAAACAAACAAACAAACACACACACACACACGCACGCTCTAAATGAACCATTCAGCATAATTCTGTTTAGCTCTCCCTCTCTCCAGGGTCACATATTATATTATGTCTTGTGCTTAACATGCACAATGGAACCCATGCCATTCATCAGTGTTAATGTACTGCAGTGTAACAATTACAAAGTGTCCCCTCCCTCTGACTGCCACCCTACATCTCTTCTACCTCCCTCCCTCCTTTATAACCCATCACTGCCATCTCACCATTCTCACTTTGTTTCGGTCTTTTACGGGACTGGACACACATTCGTTTTCTTAAGAGGGGAAGCAACCAAGGGACAAACAGCAGAGAGGAAAAATGCTTTTTTACATATTTACCTATCGAAATCTTAGGGGCTTTTTTGGATGTTGAGTTTCCCTCACTTTTGTTCTTTGTGTTATAATATTAGTCTCTTTCTCTCTCTCAAACATTTTCTAGAGAGAGAGAGAGAGAGATAGAGGGGAATCAGACAAACAAAAAGTGTCAATTTTGATCACTATCTGCCAAATCATTCTAAAAAGTAATTTTATTTGGTCAAGAACCACACTATTTGGATATGACCTTTTTTATTTTCTAATGTAGTTGTTTTAGACGTGTACCTGGGTAACTTTACATGACAATACCTTCCTATAGGCATGTTTCTGCTATCACAGAGGTGGAAATTGTTCATCTATAACATTGATACCGTTCACTGAGAAATTGGATTTGATTTTCAATCTGGTCAGACACATTTCCAAAGAGAAAAACTACTGGACAGTGCTGGACATGAACTGGTAAGAACCCACGTTTATTACTAAGCTGTACTCATCCAGAGAACTTGTTATGTATTATACATAGCATTTTTCAAAGAAAATGAAATAGCACCCTCATCTACAGTCTTGATCACAGACCTGATGGTTGTGAATAAGTTGTAAGAGGGAGAGATGAGCTTCTCCGACAGAACACATTACTTAACTAACCAGGTCGACCTTCTCCTATCTGCAGATATGAGGGGATCATCCCCAAGCTCGGAACCAGAAAGATAGAACTAACTGACACACTGACGGACAACGAGGCTTAACCGTGGAAAAAGGCAGACTGCTGCCCAAGGACACTCACTGACCCACGGAGACGGACAGACAGACAGTCTGATGCCAACTGTCTCCGCTGTCAATCTCACGGCACAACTCCTCCTGCTGTTGCTATGGACAACCCACCCGACCATGGCAACCAACTGGCTGTAAGTCTGGCGTTCTGGGAGGGAGAGAAAGAGAGAGTTTGTTTGTCATGCTATAACTTTTAAAAGATGGTGACGTGCCTCTAAATCTCTTTCTGTCGCTCCCCTTTCTCCCTTTGTCTCACCCTTGCTGACCTTTTCTCTCTTGTCCTCTCTCTCTTTCTCCCTCCCTTCACTGTGTCTTCTCTGTCCCTTTGGTCTACTGGTCTCTCTCTTTCTCCCTCCCTTCACTGTGTCTTCTCTGTCCCTTTGGTCTACTGGTCTCTCTCTTTCTCCCTCCCTTCACTGTGTATTCTCTGTCCCTTTTGTCTACTGTTCTTTCTCTTGTCCTCTCTCTCTCTCCCTTCACTGTCTTCTCTGTCCCTTTGGTCTACTGGTCTTTCTCTTGTCCTCTCTCTCCCTCCCTTCACTGTGTCTTCTCTGTCCCTTTGGTCTACTGGTCTTTCTCTTGTCCTCTCTCTTCCTCCCTTCACTGTGTCTTCTCTGTCCCTTTTGTCTACTGTTCTTTCTCTTGTCCTCTCTCTCTCTCCCTTCACTGTGTCTTCTCTGTCCCTTTGGTCTACTGGTCTTTCTCTTGTCCTCTCTCTCTTTCTCCCTCCCTTCACTGTGTCTTCTCTGTCCCTTTGGTCTACTGGTCTTTCTCTTGTCCTCTCTCCCTTCACTGTCTTCTCTGTCCCTTTGGTCTACTGGTCTTTCTCTTGTCCTCTCTCTCTTTATCCCTCCCTTCACTGTGTCTTCTCTGTCCCTTTTGTCTACTGTTCTTTCTCTTGTCCTCTCTCCCTTCACTGTGTCTTCTCTGTCCCTTTGGTCTACTGGTCTTTCTCTTGTCCTCTCTCCCTTCACTGTGTCTTCTCTGTCCCTTTTGTCTACTGGTCTTTCTCTTGTCCTCTCTCTCCCTCCCTTCACTGTGTCTTCTCTGTCCCTTTTGTCTACTGGTCTTTCTCTTGTCCTCTCTCTCCCTCCCTTCACTGTGTCTTCTTTGTCTCTTTTGTCTACTGGTCTTTCTCTTGTCCTCTCTCTCCCCCCCTTCACTGTGTCTTCTCTGTCCCTTTTGTCTGCTGGTCTTTCTCTTGTCCTCCCTCCCTTCACTGTGTCTTCTCTGTCCCTTTTGTCTGCTGGTCTTTCTCTGTCCTTCTCTTTCGCTCTCTGAAACCCTGTCCCCTGTGTTCTCTTCTCTTTCACCCATCATTGGCTCTTTCGCCCCTTCTCTTCCTCTCCCTCTATCCTTAATCTCACCCCTTCTTGCCATTTACACCCTCGCTCTCCCTCAATCCCCATCTCCCCATTTTCTCTTCCTCTATCTCCCCCTCTGCCCCTCCCCTCTCTCTCCTGCATCGTCCCCTCTCCCTCTCTTTCTCTCCCTCAGCTCCCTGGCGAGGATGCCGCGCTCGCGGCCCGTGTCGGGTGCTGCCCCCTGTGGGCGGCTGAGGGGACTGTCCGTGGGGCAGGTGGGGGTGTGCAGGGCGCGGGGAGAGGTCATGGAGTCTGTGCGCAAGGCAGCCGAGATGGTCATAGAGGAGGTATGAGCCTGGGGCAGAACTGACATCGGATGTGTTACAAAAGTAGTGAAGTCCATGTGGAAGAGTTTATTTAAGATCAACCATTGACTTTCTCAAGATCATCTTCAATCAGCATCATCAGCGCTGTTGTTACAGTCATCTTCAACATCATCATCAGCGCTGTTGTTACAGTCATCTTCAACATCATCATCAGCGCTGTTGTTACAGTCATCTTCAACATCATCATCAGCGCTGTTGTTACAGTCATCTTCAACATCATCATCAGCGCTGTTGTTACAGTCATCTTCAACATCATCATCAGCGCTGTTGTTACAGTCATCTTCAACATCATCATCAGCGCTGTTGTTACAGTCATCTTCAATCAGCATCATCAGCGCTGTTGTTACAGTCATCTTCAACATCATCATCAGCGCTGTTGTTACAGTCATCTTCAACATCATCATCAGCGCTGTTGTTACAGTCATCTTCAACATCATCATCATCACCAAAATCATCTTCTTCAACCGATATCCATATCAATCAGTGTGGAGGAGTGTCATCATTAACCTCCTCAATCATCCTCATCATTTGTATTTATTATTATTATGATCATCTTCTTCTTCCTCTTTAACCAGCATCATTAACATCCCCTCATCTGTACTCAGTAAAGTATTAAACTATTACACCAGTTTGACCAAAGTTCACTCTCCTCAGCACCTATGTAAAATGTCTATCTGCCTGTCTACAGTGCCTTGCGAAAGTATTCGGCCCCCTTGAACTTTGCGACCTTTTGCCACATTTCAGGCTTCAAACATAAAGATAGAAAACTGTATTTTTTTGTGAAGAATCAACAACAAGTGGGACACAATCATGAAGTGGAACGACATTTATTGGATATTTCAAACTTTTTTAACAAATCAAAAACTGAAAAATTGGGCGTGAAATTATTCAGCCCCCTTAAGTTAATACTTTGTAGCGCCACCTTTTGCTGCGATTACAGCTGTAAGTCGCTTGGGGTATGTCTCTATCAGTTTTGCACATCGAGAGACTGACATTTTTTCCCATTCCTCCTTGCAAAACAGCTCGAGCTCAGTGAGGTTGGATGGAGAGCATTTGTGAACAGCAGGGTTTCAGTTCAGCAGTTTTCAGTTCTTTCCATTCCACTTGGCCATTCTAACACCTGGATATGTTTATTTTTGAACCATTCCATTGTAGATTTTGCTTTATGTTTTGGATCATTGTCTTGTTGGAAGACAAATCTCCGTCCCAGTCTCAGGTATTTTGCAGACTCCATCAGGTTTTCTTCCAGAATGGTCTTGTATTTGGCTCCATCCATCTTCCCATCAATTTTAACCATCTTCCCTGTCCCTGCTGAAGAAAAGCAGGCCCAAACCATGATGCTGCCACTACCATGTTTGACAGTGGGGATGGTGTGTTCAGCTGTGTTGCTTTTACGCCAAACATAACGTTTTGCATTGTTGCCAAAAAGTTCAATTTTGGTTTCATCTGACCAGAGCACCTTCTTCCACATGTTTGGTGTGTCTCCCAGGTGGCTTGTGGCAAACTTTAAACGACACTTTTTATGGATATCTTTAAGAAATGGCTTTCTTCTTGCCACTCTTCCATAAAGGCCAGATTTGTGCAATATACGACTGATTGTTGTCCTATGGACAGAGTCTCCCACCTCAGCTGTAGATCTCTGCAGTTCATCCAGAGTGATCATGGGCCTCTTGGCTGCATCTCTGATCAGTCTTCTCCTTGTATGAGCTGAAAGTTTAGAGGGACGGTTAGGCCTTGGTAGATTTGCAGTGGTCTGATACTCCTTCCATTTCAATATTATCGCTTGCACAGTGCTCCTTGGGATGTTTAAAGCTTGGGAAATCTTTTTGTATCCAAATCCGGCTTTAAACTTCTTCACAACAGTATCTCGGACCTGCCTGGTGTGTTCCTTGTTCTTCATGATGCTCTCTGCGCTTTTAACGGACCTCTGAGACTATCACAGTGCAGGTGCATTTATACGGAGACTTGATTACACACAGGTGGATTGTATTTATCATCATTAGTCATTTAGGTCAACATTGGATCATTCAGAGATCCTCACTGAACTTCTGGAGAGAGTTTGCTGCACTGAAAGTAAAGGGGCTGAATAATTTTGCACGCCCAATTTTTTAGTTTTTGATTTGTTAAAAAGGTTTGAAATATCCAATAAATGTCGTTCCACTTCATGATTGTGTCCCACTTGTTGTTGATTCTTCACAAAAAAATACAGTTTTATATCTTTATGTTTGAAGCCTGAAATGTGGCAAAAGGTCGCAAAGTTCAAGGGGGCCGAATACTTTCGCAAGGCACTGTATATCAACCCCGAACCCATGGTCCCATTGGCTTGGCTGTTGGTCGGATCAGTGCCAGCACCAGTTTGACCAAAGTTCACTCTCCTCAGCACCTATGTAAAATGTCTATCTGCCTGTCTATATGAACCCCGAACCCTTGGTCCCATTGGCTTGGCTGTTGGTCGGATCAGTGCCAGCACCAGTTTCGTAATCGCCGTTGGAACTGCTCCACCACCCCACGTGGAGTCAACGTGTTCGGTAGAGTCATGAGCCAAGGTGAGGACAGCAGGGCCTCTCTAGTTACCACTGGAAATCTGGTTGTACCACAGTCATTAACATGCTGGTAACCGTTGATTCCACATGGCTGAAATCAGAAGGACATGTGATGACATGGTAAATGACTCAATTGCTCTCTTGAACTCTTCTATAAACCAGGCACCCGTGAGGCAGCCTTTGTGCACGCCCTGTCCTCGGCGGCGGTGGCAGTTGCAGTGACGCGAGGCTGCAGCCGGGGGGAGCTAGAGCGGTGTGGCTGCGACAGGAAGGTCAGAGGGGTCAGTCCCGAGGGTGAGTCTGCGGTGTGGACCTCTGATCCTCTCTCTACGCTTGTGTCTAGACATCAGTCTATAGGTCTGTCTCTCTTTCTGTCTGTCAGTTAAACTTTGTCTCTATTGTCTTGAAATACATAATTGGAAAATGTGCAGATGCTGTCAACATCTTTCTGTCTGTCCTGCAGGTTTCCAGTGGTCTGGGTGCAGTGATAACCTGTCATATGGTGTGGCCTTCTCCCAGACCTTCGTGGATGAGACGGAGCGTGCCAAGGGGATGTCGGCAGGGCGACCCCTCATGAATGTCCATAACAACGAGGCTGGACGGAAGGTTGGTGGCGGTGGGGCACTCTGATGACATCTTCAATCTTCACTTCTATCATCTTTTTTTCCTTGTTTCCTTTGACTTCCTGATTGTTCTTTTACATTCCTCCATCCCCAGGCTATCCTCCATAACATGCAGGTGGAGTGTAAGTGTCATGGTGTCTCGGGATCCTGTGAGCTGAGGACCTGCTGGAAAGTCATGCCCCCATTTCGGCGCGTCGGCGCCGTGCTGAAGGAACGCTTTGATGGAGCCACAGAGGTACAGCCATATATTTGGGATATCATCTTCATTATTCATTTAATAGGTGACAAACCATTGGAAATTAGTGTTTTTTACTGCTTCCAGTCTTTTCAAAATCTCTAACATTCAACAAATACCCCCACTCACCCAGGTGCGTCTGTCCCGTATCGGCTCCAGGACAGCCCTGCTGCCCCGGGACCCCCAGGTCAAACCTCCTGCCGCCAGGGACCTGGTGTACCTCGCTGTCTCTCCAGACTTCTGCCGTCTCGACCCCGACAATGGGATCCCCGGGACAGCCGGCCGACGCTGTAACGGTGAGATTCAGTCACATCAGCAGCACTGGGATAAAGCATTTACGTTTTATTAGGTGATCAGGCTGTTTTGTATGTTCACATCCTTATTTCCTTTCCTCTACCTCGTCTACATCCTCCCCTCCCAGGCACCTCCCGGCTGGCCCCAGATGGCTGTGAGCTGGTGTGTTGTGGGCCAGGGTACCGGGCAGGCCGGGCCGAGGTGGTGCAGCGCTGCTCCTGTAAGTTCTCCTGGTGCTGCTCGGTCCGCTGCCAGCAGTGCAAGAACACAGTGATGATCCACACCTGCCGAGAGTGAACCCAGTCTGTCTATGCAGAACCCAGAATACTGAGCAGACACGCAAGAACCTTACACCTGTGCAGACACTCTAGGACACAGCCCAGACACTCCAGAACACTACCCAGACCACAACACTGTCCAGACACTCTAGAACACAACCCAGACACTCCAGAACACTACCAAGACACAACACTGTCCAGACACTCTAGAACACAACAGTACCCAGACACTCTAGAACACAACACTACCCAGACATTCTGGAACACTACTACAACGACCAGACAAGTGGAGGCTGCTGAGGGGAGGACGGCTCATAATAACGGCTGGAACAAAGTAAATGGAATGGCATGTGTTTGATACTATTCCACTAATTCCGCTCCTGCCATTACCACGAGCCCGTCTTCCCCAGTTAAGGTGCCACCAACCTCCTGTGGACCAGACACTCTAGAACCAGGGTTCCCAACCTAGGATGCGCCAACATTTCTTTGGGGGAGGGGGGGGGGGGGGGGGCAGGATCTTCCTTGACTTGAGGGTTATATATTTTTTTATTGTTTATACCTATCTAAAACAACGCATCCATCTGTGAAGCTTTAGGCTAGAAACAAACGGTAAAATGCCCGAGGGAGATGCGAATATAGGAATATCTTTGGTTTGTCTCCATGACATTCAGAATCTGAGCTACAACCTAAAGTCAAGGAGTCAAAGAAATTGGACTTTGCTTGGGAAGTAATCTTATACAATGTGACTCTGTCGCTCTCTATTGATCTATTCACATTCTGTAAAATATAATATGTATAATTAAATTGAGGTTGATATGCATTTTAATAAAACATATTTGGTAGTGGAATAACATTGTGGGAAATCGGTTCAAGACTTTATTTTCCTTATGCTTTATTATTATAATCATTAAATAGCCTACCTAAAATCCTAGGTCCCTGAAATTAAACAAAGTTACATTTTTCAAATGAGAAAAGTGGGGCCCTGGGGGAAAAGGTTGGGAACCGCTGCTGTAGAACATTGTCCAGACGTGGTAGAACAACACTTTGATGACATGTTCTACAAAACTGACCTGACATACACTTTAAGACTCTGGCAAGAACCGTGTGGATAGTATAAGCTAGTGCATTATGAGAGTGAGGACCTACGTATGACAGAAACCTCTGCAAGGGAAGGCAGAAAGGGTGGAATGACCTCGCCCATTACCTCTAACGCCAGAAAGTAGAGAGATATACTAACAAGCATGGAGAAAGGAAACTCCCTGCATAGAGCACTATTCACACTCCCATTGAACATATTACACTCATGATGTACTCTTTCAACCTAAAAGGAACTATAATGCAGCATTGCAAGTCAGCGTCCTACACTGTGTAGGTGATTGTCTAGATCATAATGGCACACAGCCTACAGCGAGCACACACACACACACAATTAAACTGACAAAGCGTTTAAAGCCGAAATTAACCTCAACTAACAGGGAAATTATTACAGCCCTTTTCTTAAATGCATTTGATTTCAGTATAGTAGGTAGTTGCAAACTTTATACATTTACTGTATTTATGATTCTTGATTTCACTGTAGTAGGTAGTTGCAGTCTTTATACATTCATGAGTCTTTTGCCACTATTCTGTCTTTTATTTATTTGTACATCAATCATCCTGTGGCCCGTTTTCCTACCCCTCAGATTCTACCAGTGAGAATACCTGTCCTCTCCCCCCAGTCCGTCTGCATCCATGTTGCTTTAGTCCAACACTAATAAAACAATTGTGATGCATGTTGCTCGTGTTCTGCAGTCGACTTGGTTAAATAAACTTGTTTTGACTACAGTTTCTTCTATGATGTGTGCTGTAAACCATCACGTGAAACATTAAGAATTACACACTAACTCAATGACCAACTGTGTCAGTTCAACTATTTTATTACAAACATTCTGCAATTACAAACATCCAGAAGTTGACTAGGAAACGGTTATAATCTCACCATCATTGTTATTATCAAGATTAAGTTCAGCTATTCAAAATAGTACAGCTTAATGTGTTATACTATCAACCAATCACAATCAAGTTGGTAGTCAAGCAAAAAAAAAAAAGACGTTTTGAATTACTCCCAAAAGAATATAATATACGCTAAGAATTTCCCAAAAGAAAATTATAAAATTAATACATCATACATTACACAAAAAGAGATAAAAAATAATATATATTCAGTTCTGTGTTGCCTTCAGAAGGCAGTAAAATCTGAGGCGAAAATGCACTTGGTGTGTCCCAAAAGAAAAAGTGACCATTCTAGCATGCTAGCCTGGTCGGGAGTGGAAACTAATCTTGTGTTCTCCCCCTCCCTCCTCAAAGTAGCAACTAAAGAAAATGTCAATTAAGTGTTTCCCCAAGGTATTTATTTCATTTAAGCTAGGCACAAAGGCAACATGACGGGCAGGTAGGAGAGCCCGCCCCACAGAAGTAATGTTAGGGTAAACACTTCAAATGTCTAAAGTGTATCTGGAGAAGGAGACTAGATGAAAGTTCTGTTGATTCCTTCCCCACTTGTATTCTTTACTTGAAAGACCAAATCGCTCTCCTCTCCATTTTTCAATACATATTAAGAAGGCACAGTGCATGAATGTATTGGAGTCTCGATGCCATTTCATCGCCTTCCTTTTCACTCTTTTTTGTCCTTTTTCAAGCTGTTGATCTGCTTCTCTTATTTGTAACCAACTCGCCTATTCTTAACCCTGCCCCTCTACCACTCCTTCTCCCTTTATAACAGGACACAGCGTTTCTTGGGTTTAGTCTCAGGAGGTTCCAAAGCTGCCAGGATGGCCTCGTCAAACACGTTCTTCAGCCCCCTCTGAGAGAGAGAGAGAGAGGAGAGAGGGAGAGATTGCATTGACTTTTCATGGTTTATAAATGTATTCTAACCTATTTTGTGAAGTACAGCACTGTTTCAGCCACCATGGGTCCTTATCAGCTCTTTTCCCCTATAACCATGTAACATTATCCTTGGCCCCTTACCTGCGTGAGGGCGGAGCACTCCACATATTTGACGGCCCGGAGGTCCCGGGCCAGCTTGTCTCCGCTCTCAGGGGACAGGGGCCGCTGTTTGTTCTTGGCCAGCTTCTCCACAGTGTTGCTGTCGTCCCTCAGATCCACCTGGGTGCCCACCAACAGGAAGGGTGTACGAGGACAGTGATGGGAGATCTCTGGAACCCACTACAGGGGTCAAAGGATACACAGAGGTCAGAGTGTGTACAGAATCAGTTCATATGCTCAATTCAAAATCATTTTTACATGTTAGTCATTCAGCAGATGCTCTTATCCAGACGGAGTTACAGTTAGATTCATCTTAAAATAGCAAGGTGAGACAACCACACACCTCAGTCGTAGTAAATACATTTTTCAACAAAGTGAGTGCTAGTAGGAAAAGACATGTGCATGCTCTTTCTTTTTTTTTTTTACCCTGAGCTAGCCCCTAGCCATTCTGTTTGTAGATATCAACAGAGATAGATGTAAGCCAGGAATGGGCAACTGGAGGGCCGCGGATCAATTTCCCAACATTAGTTTAAAAAAAATTTATATATATTTTTTTAGGAACTCATTCAGGGTCTCAACTTACTGTTGAGAGTTACAATAGTAGAATACAATTTGCAATATTGAAATATGGTTGTGAATCAGAAGTTTATTGTGTTATGTTAGTCACTGACAGCCACTGAATTAGCTAAGATTGGTACATTTAGAATGGTAAATTAGACTAGCCATCTGTAGTAATCATGGTCGAATTACCGACCGGGAGGCCCCCATTAAATTGTCACGCTCACTCAGATATCATATTAAAAACTGCAAACATTTCTCTCCACACTATAGCAAAGTGTGTAGAATTTAAGAACATTTGCTGTAAAACTACACGTTCTTCTCTCTGCCCCATGGCAAAATGTATAGAATTGAAGCAAACTTAATTTAAAACTACAACATTTTATCTACACTCCATGGCAAAATGTGTAGAATTTCAGGAAATTAACTAAAACTTCAATGCTTTGCTCGCAAGACAACTTAGGACCCCCGAAAGGCTATGGCTGGCTCTGAATGCATGTGTTGGAATGGATGTGGGTACACAGACCCGTGTGCCACTGCGGCCCCATCAAAGTTGCCCATTCCTGGTGTAAGCAATATGAGGATGACTTCACATAGCCTTCCAATGGGCTTTGGGAGATAATCTACCATAACAGAAGGTGAAGTGGCTAAGGAAAGGGTTCAGATCCATAATCTAGAAGTTTCTCTATGGGTAATAATACAAGGTAAAAAGTTGAGGTGTGGCGACTCAGAGACCAACACCGACCTTCTCTCGGACATTCTCAAAGGATGAGGGTGAGACGCAGGAGAAACAGACGAGGAAGACATCCGTCTGCGGGTAGCTGAGAGGTCGCAGCCTATCGTAATCCTCCTGACCTGAGACGACCAATCAGAGGAAGAGAACGCTGTGACAATGAAACTAATGTGATATTGAACGATTCAACTGGTTGAGTTGCATTTACAAGACATCATATGTTCTCAAGAATGAACAAAAGCAGACTAGGATTGAGTTGTAGCACAGTGACTGCTTAACAGAAGGAGGTACAGACATAAAAGCATAAATTGACAGACAAAGACAGATTACCTGCTGTGTCAAAAAGCCCAAGTGTGTAGGGTTCCCCTCCGATCATCACCGTCACTGCATAATTATCAAACACCTGCACACATGAGACACACAAAATAATTAGATTAAAAAGTTCAAGGGATGTTACTCATCTTTAATTATTTCATGAAGCAAATGTAAATCAATAAGCTAAATGTTAAATAAAAGGTTCAAATCAAACATTAACCCAACTGGCAGGCTGGTTATGGTGTTAAAGCCCATTCTACCCTCCCACTCAGCTCTCTGGACATCACCCCACTGACCTCCACAGTGTTTAGGGTGTGACTTGTTTGCCCCTACTTACACCCTCCCCTGCCCACCTCTTACCGTAGGCACGTATTCTGAGGGGAACTTGTTGGTTGTGTAGGAGATAAGTAGACAGGTCTTTCCTACAGCTCCGTCCCCCACCACTACACACTTTATTGTCTGCATCTACTCGGCGAGAGAGACAGACACAGATAGACAGGACACACATACACCAGTCATAACATAGTAGAGTTAATATCTTATGAAAGATATAATTGAGACCTTGCTTGTAACTCCATACAATAACAGTAACTGGGAAACTAAAAACAACACAACCAGACAGAGTGGAGATGACAACAGCAACGTGATTTGCAATAAGACTGTCTGCCTTGCCTGCAGCCTATTGATGTACAGACAGGTGATGTTCATGGTGTGTTCGGCTAATGCTCAAAACATGGGCATCTACTGATCATCAAACCACAAATGATGCTTGACCGCATTTGAAACATGTTGATTGTCACTAATGGATCCTTTATGGGGGGCGGAACTTTGAATAGCCAACGGAAGGAGGTAGAGACAGACAGGTAAACAGACAGGGGTCCAGGCAAATCAAAATATGCCTGGACTACCCAAAAAAGTGTGTCTCTGTGACAAACTTGGTGTTATGTAACAAAAAGTTATTTCCAGTTACTGCTAGACAACGTTAACTTCCGCATACTTGCATAGCAAAGACATGGCAGGGAAAGGGAAGCGACATGATGTAGTCATGACTATTTGTTGCCTTTTGCCTGATTTAAGATTTTAATTTCAAATCGTTACTTCTGCTGAATAAGTAGATAAACACATTAGAAACGGGTAGTCTATATCTAGCTGCTTTTAGGAACGCTAGTATTTCCACACTAGTGATGCTAGGAATTATCTTGCAAAAAAATGCTAGTTTCCGGTCACAACTTGTAGACTTGTTTACGTGCGGTTTGTTTTTAATGTTTCTTTGCTACCTGCCAACTTTATGGCTTTTACTTTTTAATTACCGTCTTATATTTTTACCTCGTTTTTTCTTTCAACTTTTTCACCCCGGACGCTTTATCTGGACATGGTTCTACAGGACCTCCACCAGCCGAAGCTAAGTAAAGGATGAAACATTGTCTGTACCACCAATAAGTATAGATAACGTGAGTAGTATAAATCCCCTCGCACGGTCCCCTCAACCGGACAACTTTCTCAAGGCTTCTGAAAGGAAATGCTGTAGGAATGCTCAACCGGTGTCGCTCATTCAGCCGACAGAAACTTTCAACCGGTTTTCCCCATTAAGCAACGGGTCAGAGGCCGAGCCTTCTCTGGTCTCTACTCCTCCCGTTACGGGGTCTGAGACGCCGAAGCCTCCCACCATTAGCTCTGACAAATTGAACACCCTAGTCATTGGCGATTCCATTACCGTAGTATTAGATTTAAAACTAATAATCCAGTGATCATACACTGTTTACCAGGGGGCAGGCTACTGATGCTAAGGCTAATCTGAAAATGGTGCTGGCTAAGGCTAAAACTGGCGAGTGGCGTATAGGGATATTGCTATCCACGTCGGCACCAACGATGTTAGGATGAAACAGTCAGAGATCACCAAGCGCAACATAGCTTAAGCGTTTAAATCAGCTAGAAAGATGTCAGCATCGAGTAATTGGCTCTGCCCCCCACCCAGTCAGGGGGAGTGATGAGCTCTACAGCAGAGTCTCACAACTCAATCGCTGGTTGAAACCGTTTTCTGCCCCTCCCAAAATATAGAATTTGTAGATATTTGGACCTCTTTCTGGGACTCACCCACAAACCGGACCAAGCTTGGCCTGCTGAGGAGTGATGGACTCCATCCTAGCTGGAGGGGTGCTCTCATCTGATCTATGAACATAGACAGGGCTCTAACTCCACAATGAGAGAGGGTGCAGGCCAGGCAGCTAGCCACCCTGCCAGCTTAGTGGAGCCTGCCACTAGCATAGTCAGTGTAGTAAGCTCAGCTATCCCCATTGAGACCATATACATACATATATATATATATATATATATATATATATACAGTGCATTGCGAAAGTATTCGGCCCCCTTGAACTTTGCGACCTTTTGCCACATTTCAGGCTTCAAACATAAAGATATAAAACTGTGACATTTATTGGATATTTCAAACTTTTTTAACAAATTAAAAACTGAAAAATTGGGCATGCAAAATTATTCAGCCCCTTTACTTTCAGTGCAGCAAACTCTCTCCAGAAGTTCAGTGAGGATCTCTGAATGATCCAATGTTGACCTAAATGACTAATGATGATAAATACAATCCACCTGTGTGTAATCAAGTCTCCGTATAAATGCACCTGCACTGTGATAGTCTCAGAGGTCCGTTAAAAGCGCAAAGAGCATCATGAAGAACAAGAACACACCAGGCAGGTCCGCATACTGTTGTGAAGAAGTTTAAAGCCGGATTTGGATACAAAAAGATTAAACATCCCAAGGAGCACTGTGCAAGCGATAATATTGAAATGGAAGGAGTATCAGACCACTGCAAATCTACCAAGACCTGGCCGTCCCTCAACTTTCAGCTCATACAAGGAGAAGACTGATCAGAGATGCAGCCAAGAGGCCCATGATCACTCTGGATGAACTGCAGAGATCTACAGCTGAGGTGGGAGACTCTGTCCATAGGACAACAATCAGTTGTGTATATTGCACAAATCTGGCCTTTATGGAAGAGTGGCAAGAAGAAAGCCATTTCTTAAAGATATCCATAAAAAGTGTTGTTTAAAGTTTGCCACAAGCCACCTGGGAGACACACCAAACATGTGGAAGAAGGTGTTCTGGTCAGATGAAACCAAAATTGAACTTTTTGGCAACAATTCAAAACGTTATGTTTGGCGTAAAAGCAACACAGCTCATCACCCTGAACACACCATCCCCACTGTCAAACATGGTGGTGGCAGCATCATGGTTTGGGCCTGCTTTTCTTCAGCAGGGACAGGGAAGATGGTTAAAATTGATGGGAAGATGGATGGAGCCAAATACAGGACCATTCTGGAAGAAAACCTGATGGAGTCTGCAAAAGACCTGAGACTGGGACGGAGATTTGTCTTCCAACAAGACAATGATCCAAAACATAAAGCAAAATCTACAATGGAATGGTTCAAAAATAAACATATCCAGGTGTTAGAATGGCCAAGTCAAAGTCCAGACCTGAATCCAATCGAGAATCTGTGGAAAGAACTGGAAACTGCTGTTCACAAATGCTCTCCATCCAACCTCACTGAGCTCGAGCTGTTTTGCAAGGAGGAATGGGAAAAAATGTCAGTCTCTCGATGTGCAAAACTGATAGAGACACACCCCAAGCGACTTTACAGCTGTAATCACAGAAAAAGGTGGCACTACAAAGTATTAACTTAAGGGGGCTGAATAATTTTGCACGCCCAATTTTTCAGCTTTTGATTTGTTAAAAAAGTTTGAAATATCCAATAAATGTCGTTCCACTTCATGATTGTGTCCCACTTGTTGTTGATTCTTCACAAAAAAATACAGTTTTATATCTTTATGTTTGAAGCCTGAAATGTGGCAAAAGGTCGCAAAGTTCAAGGGGGCCGAATACTTTCGCAAGGCACTGTATATATATATATATATATATATATATTACCTCTTGGTAATCAAATCAAATCAAATCTAATTTTATTTGTCACATACACATGGTTAGCAGATGTTAATGCGAGTGTAGCGAAATGCTTGTGCTTCTAGTTCCGACAATGCAGTAATAACAAGTAATCTAACTAACAATTCCAAAACTACTGTCTTGTACACAGTGTAAGGGGATAAAGAATATGTACATAAGGATATATGAATGAGTGATGGTACAGAGCAGCATAGGCAAGATACAGTAGATGGTATCGGGTACAGTATGTACAAATGAGATGAGTATGTAAACAAAGTGGCATAGTATAGTATAAAGTGGCTAGTGATACATGTATTACATAAGGATACCGTCGATGATATAGAGTACAGTATATACGTATGCATATGAGATGAATAATGTAGGGTAAGTAACATTTATATAAGGTAGCATTGTTTAAAGTGGCTAGTGATATATTTACATCATTTCCCATCAATTCCCATTATTAAAGTGGCTGGAGTTGAGTCAGTGTCAGTGTGTTGGCAGCAGCCACTCAGTGTTAGTGGTGGCTGTTTAACAGTCTGATGGCCTTGAGATAGAAGCTGTTTTTCAGTCTCTCGGTCCCAGCTTTGATGCACCTGTACTGACCTCGCCTTCTGGATGATAGCGGGGTGAACAGGCAGTGGCTCGGGTGGTTGATGTCCTTGATGATCTTTATGGCCTTCCTGTGACATCGGGTGGTGTAGGTGTCCTGGAGGGCAGGTAGTTTGCCCCCGGTGATGCGTTGTGCAGACCTCACTACCCTCTGGAGAGCCTTACGGTTGAGGGCGGTGCAGTTGCCATACCAGGCGGTGATACAGCCCGCCAGGATGCTCTCGATTGTGCATCTGTAGAAGTTTGTGAGTGCTTTTGGTGACAAGCCGAATTTCTTCAGCCTCCTGAGGTTGAAGAGGCGCTGCTGCGCCTTCTTCACGATGCTGTCTGTGTGAGTGGACCAATTCAGTTTGTCTGTGATGTGTATGCCGAGGAACTTAAAACTTGCTACCCTCTCCACTACTGTTCCATCGATGTGGATAGGGGGGTGTTCCCTCTGCTGTTTCCTGAAGTCCACAATCATCTCCTTAGTTTTGTTGACGTTGAGTGTGAGGTTGTTTTCCTGACACCACACTCCGAAGGCCCTCACCTCCTCCCTGTAGGCCGTCTCATCGTTGTTGGTAATCAAGCCTACCACTGTTGTGTCGTCCGCAAACTTGATGATTGAGTTGGAGGCGTGCGTGGCCACGTGGTAATGTCATTCGGAAACATAATGTTAACTTTCATTGCTATGCAGACGATACACAGCTGTACATTTCGATAAAACATTGTGAAGCCCCAAAATTGCCCTCACTGGAAGCCTGTGTTTCAGACAAGGAAGTGGATGGCGGCAAATGTTTTACTTTTAAACTCAGACAAAACAGAGATGCTAGTTCTAGGTCCAAAGAAAGATAGAGATCTTCTTTTGGATCTGACAATTCATCTTGATGGTTCTACAGTCATCTCAAATAAAACCGTGAAGGACCTCGGCGTTACTCTGGACCCTGATCTATCTTTTGACGAACATAAAGAATATTTAAAAGGACAACTTTCTTCCATCTTCGTAACATTGCAAAAATCAGAAACTTTGTCAAAAAATGATGCAGAAAAATGTATCCATGCTTTTGTCACTTCTGGATTAGACTACTGCAATGCTCAACTTTCCAACCACCCGGATAAAGCACTAAATAAACTTAGTGCTAAACACGGCTGCTAGAATCTTCATTAGAACCAAACCATTTTATCATATTACTCCAGTGCTAGCCTCTCTACACTGGCTTCCTGTTAAGGAAAGGGCTGATTTCAAGATTTTACTGCTAACCTACAAAGCATTACATGTTGGCTTGCTCCTACCCATCTTTCCGATTTGGTCCTGCCGAACATACCTACACATACGCTACAGTCACAAGATGCAGGCCTCCTTACTGTCCCTAGAATTTCTAAGCAAACAGCTGGAGGCAAGGCTTTCTCCTATAGAGCTCCATTTTTATGGAATGTGAGAGATGCAGACTCGGTCTCGACCTTTAAGTCTTTATTGACTTTAAGACTGATCTCTTCAGTAGGTCCTATGATTGAGTGTAGTCTAGCCCAGGTAAGGCACTGGAGCGACGAACTTCCCTTGCCTGGCCGGTTCCCCTGTCTCCACTGGGATTTTCTGCCTCTAACCGTATTACAGGGGCTGAGTCACTGGCTTACTGGTGCTCTTCCATGCCGTCCCTAGGAGGGGTGCGTCACTTGAGTGGGTTGAGTCATTGACGTGATCTTCCTGTCCGGGTTGGCGCCCTCCTCGGGTTCGTGGGCTATACTCAGCCTTGTCTCAGGGTAGTAGGTTGGTGGTTGAAGATATCTCTCTAGTGATGTGGGGGCTGTGCCTTGGCAAATCGGGTGAGGTTATATCCTGCCTGTTTGGCCCTGTCCAGTGGTATCATCTGACAGGGTCACAGTGTCTCCCAACCCCACCTGTCTCAGTCTCCAGTATTTATGCTGCAATAAGTTTGTGTCAGGGTTATATCTGGAGTATTTCTCATGTCTTATCTGGTGTACTGTGTGAATTTAAATATGCTCGCTCTAATTCTCTCTTCTCAGAGGACCTGAGCCCTAGGACCATGCCCCAGGACTACCTGGCCTTTTGACTCCTTGCTGTCCCCAGTTCACCTGGTCATTCTGCTGCTCCAGTTTCAACTGTTCTGCCTATGGCTATGGAACCCTGACCTGTTCACTGGACATGCTACCTTGTCCCGGACTCTCTCTACCGCACCTGCTGTCTCGAACTCTGAATGCTCTGCTATGAAAAGCCAACTGACATTTACTCCTGAGGTGCTGACCTGTTGCACCCTCTACAACCATTGTGATTATTATTATTATCTGACCCTGCTGGTCATCTATTAACATCTTGGCCATGTTCTGTTATAATCTCCACCTGGCACAGCCAGAAGAAGACTGGCCACCTCTCAGAGCCTGGTTCCTCTAGGTTTCTTCCAAAGTTCTGGCCTTTCTAGGGAGTTTTTCTGAGCCACCGTACTTCTACATTTGCATTGCTTGCTGTTTGGGGTTTTAGGCTGGGTTTCTGTACAGCACTTTGTGACATCGGCTGATGTAAAAAGGGCTTTATAAATACATTTGATTGATAGTCCGCTGGAAGCCAGAGGTTAAATAAAATTATATTTAAACTTACCCTGCCGATTGTCCTTAAGGGTAAACCTTATACTGGGGGAAATTGAGAAAAAACATCTAATTGAACAAATTAAACATACTTTCCAAAAGTGGGTCTGTTGTAGACCCACTTCCTCTGCACTTACTTCATCGTCTGCGCTTACTTCATGTCAAAATAAAAGTCCTGCACGTGTGACATACATGCACACAAAAAAAGCAAGATCCTGTTGGGGATTTTTATTTTGACATGTAAGCAGGGAGGAACTGACCTCGCTGAGGAACTGCACGGGTCTGTAACAGACCCACATTTGGAAATGCTGGTTAATTAAACGTTCCAATAGATGTATTTTTTCTCTCACAAATTCACCCCCTGCATAAGGACCAAGCCTACAGACAATCGACAGAGTAAAATTAAATGAATTGTATTTATCTTCTGGCGGACCAGTCAGGTTTTTTGAAAGCTAATTCCCAGCAACGCTAGTGTGTAAATACTAGCGTTGCTAAAAGCAGCTAGTCTATACCTAAATATGTGAAAGGAAATGGCATCGCTTATGAATAAACAATCAGCTCTACAGTTATGGCTTAACTAAATTTGGCAGACAGCAAGTGAACTGGACTGGGGGGCACCGGACATAGGCTGCGCTTAGACTGGTTGACTAATTCTGATATTTTGACCAATCAGATCAGCTATGAAGAAGTTCTGCCTGTGATTATTATTATTATTTGACCATGCCGTCATTTTTGAACATTTGAACATCTCGGCCATGTTCTGTTATAATCTCCACTTCTGTACAGCACTTTGAGATATCAGCTGATGTACAATGGGCTATATAAATACATTTGATTTGATGTGATTGGTCAAACGACCAATTAGTAGAGGAAAAGGTGGACCTGCTTGTCTAAATACACTCATATTTCCCAGAAAAATGCAAGGACAGCAAGCATGCCATTGCATAGCTACAGATTGTTACACCAGATAATGTGATTTAACCATAGATTTTGGGGATCCATTACTGGGAGTTACAGGTTGGGTACTGTTTGGCGTAGCACAGAGAGTTTTCGACCAACCTTAATTTGGCAACACTAAAATGGCGCCATACATACACATTATTTTAATAACTGAGCATTTTTTAAATTCAAACGCATCTGCAACTGGACACAGTCATTTTAAAATATACATGCTAGACCGAATTGACAACGAAGTTTGTAAAGATTATATCATTAAGGTTGGTCAAATTATCTGCGCTAACGTTACAGCATACAGTAACCTGTAACTCCCAGTAATGGATACCAACAATATTTGGTTTCACACATTATATTGTGTAACAATCTGTAGCTAGCCATTAAAGTCTCAGTCTAAAAATGAATGTGAAAGTTAAACCTTAGAATTTGCTCTACACTGTATGAAGTGTCAGGCAAACATGTAGCAATACTTTCATACCAAACGTTAGCTACCGGCTTTCGGGAGACACTGACATGAAGCATACGGCTAGCCAAATAATTATGGGTAAAGTTAGATTGTCACAAAACATTGCCGATAGTTGGTTATTTTGTACAGTCCAAAACATTCGAGACTGCCCGCATATCATGAAACTTTTCAAAGTTATGACAATGCGGGTTGGCTGGCAAGCATTGCCCCTCGGTTAGCCTGTGATTGCTAATTTCCTAAAAAGTCGCTTATGGTCGTTAACGACAATTCAACGTTTCTTACGTGAGTAGGCACTAATGTATAACGATGGACGAATCTATACTACAACTGTGTTCACATTTATTCAACTAAAACAATTTCATTATGCCCGTTTTCAGAAAAGTACTCACCGTTTTTCTCCGGCAATTAGGCGTTGGTTACATCCGGGTTTGACTAGACCACTTCTGCGCAGCTGCGAGCGAGGATTCTCTCCCCCCCCCCCCCCCCCCCGGTCCTTGTGACAGTGCTGCCATCTACCGACACAATAGAGTAATAAATACAATTCAATCTAATTGTATGATCGCATACATATTTAGCAGATGTTTTTGCGGGTATAGCGAAATGCTTATGTTCCTAGCTCCAACAGTGAAGTAGTATCTAACAATTCACAACAATACACACATCTAAAGGTAAATTAATGGAATTATATAAATACTAGGACGAACAATGTCGGAGTGACATTGACTAAAATACAGTACAATACAATATATACATATGAAATGAGTAGAACAATATTCTAAACATATGTCTATGTACATAAGCCTCTAAGGTGCAGGATTGAGTGACCTGGTGGTAAGCTGGCATCTAGCCAGTAGTGTGTATGAGATGACTTGCAAACATAATATCAACAACAAATAAATCAACTTCATAAACGTGACAATCGAAAGGGTGGAATGGACTGGAGTGAAAACTGAACCACGTGAGGATAGGAGTACAGTGGAAATGCACACCATCTAAAACCACAAAAAAACACTACAGCAGCACCATTGAGAGCATCTTGACTGGCTGCATCCCCGCTTGGTATGGCAACAGCACCACCCTCGATCGCATGGCGCTACAGAGGGTGGTACGGACAGCCTAGTACATCACTGGGTCCGAGCTCCTTGCTATACAGGACCTCTATATCAGCTGGTGTGAAAGGAAGGCCCGGGAAATCGTTAGACTCGAGCCACGTAAGCCATAGACCTCTCTCTCTGCTTCCGCACAGCAAGTGGTACCAGTGCATCACGTCTGACACCAACAGGTTCCTGAACAGCTTCTATCTCCAAGCCATAAGACTGCTAAATAGCTAACAGAATGGCTGCATGGACTATCTGAGTTGAACCTTGTATTTAAAAAAAAATAATGTTTTGCACTGTCTCTATGCACAGTCACAGTATTATACACACTAACTGACACTCCAACACACACATAACATGCACACACATTTATACGGACTTTAGACAGTCTTGATACCTATTCACCTTACCCCTATACATACAGTGCATTTGGAAAGTATTCAGACCCCTTCACTTTTTGCCCATTATGTTACGTTACAGCCTTATTCTAAAATTGATAATTAAAACATGTTCCTCATCAATCAATCCGCAAAACAGAGCAATCGGGGGATAAGGGCCTTGGTCAGGGAGGTGACCAAGAACCCGATGGTCACTCTGACAGAGCTCCAGAATTCCTCTTTGGAGATGGGAGAACCTTCTAGAAGGACAACCATCTCTGCAGCACTCCACAAAGGCCTGTATGGTTGTGTTGCTAGACGGAAGCCAATCCTTTGTAAAAGGCACATGATGGCCTGCTTGGAGTTTGCCAAAAGGCACCCAAAAGAACTCTCAGACCATGAGAAACAAGATGCTCTGGTCTGATGAAACCAAGATTGAACTCTGTGGCCTGAATGCCAAGCGTCACGTCTGGAGGAAACCTGGCACCATCCCTGTGGTGACGCATGCTGGTGGCAGCATCATGCTGTGGGGATGTTTTTCAGCAGCAGGGACTAGAAGACTAGTGAAGAATTATTATTCCGATTTTTTAAATCCATATTAGAACAAGGCTGTAATGTAACAACATGTGGAAAAAAGTCAAGGGGTCTGAATACTTTCCGAATGCACTGTGTCTACCTCTATCACTCCAGTATCCCTGCACATTGTAAATATGGTATTGGAACTGACCATGTATATAGCTTATTACCTTGTGTTCTTATTTTTATTTCTCATGCGTTTTTGTTCTAGCTTGTGTAATCTTTAGTGCTACTTTGATATTGATCAGTGCATTGTTGGGTTTGGTGCTGCAAGAAGGCATTTCACTATGCTTGTGCATGTGACATTAAAACTTAACTTCAAAAACATATTTGACAGTTGGCACAACTTTTGAGCATGCATGCATGCAACAGCAGTTTGATCCTCAAAAGCAAGGCCTGTAGAGAGCAGTGTTCTCACATTTCTGTAACTTCTGGCAATATTTTGATTCCTAAAGTTGTTTCTGAGGCTTGTTTTAAAATGTTCTGTTTTTACAGTCATTTTAAGGCAAATCTTTAGAAAAAAAGATAGTTGATTATGATTTTAAGCTCTATATAATTGATGTCACCCAGTGACATAATGACACCCTCTCACCAGCTCTTTTTAGTGACATTCAATAGAAAAATTACATGTTTAATGTAAATAGATACCAAAGAAGTGACATTGGTTGACAGATATTATACATTAGCAAGGGTAAGGCATGTTGGTCCTTTTGCATTGACGACAAGCCTGCGTCATTTCCGGATGTTGCCCCCCCCCCCCCCTTTTTTTTATTGACATTTCGCTTAATTCTAGCTTGCGGGCTACAGGCGTTTTGCAGGGTCATTTGTTTTTTATTCGGTGACATTTAGCACCACGGCTTCTGAACGGATAGGTGCTTGTTTTGCACAAAATATAGGCGTTTGTAGGTGTCAGGTTGTTGGAAAATTGTGGAGACATCAACATCTTTCTTCCTTTGGATTCCTGACGTTTTGGCTTCCTTTGTCAGCTTGACTTCCGTTTTCATGTGCAATCAACAGTGGAAAAATAGCTAGTTAGCTATCTTGCTAGGAAAACCCTAGTCAATGTTTTAAGTTGTACTTAGGCGTGAACCATATAAGACTTGCTTCTGCAAATACGTCTGCTTTAAGAGGCTAATTTCCTACGTTGGTTTGCAAGCTAGTTTTCAGGCTAGTTTCCTTACACGGATGCTAGGTGGCTAGCAAGGATAGCTAGCTTGCTAACAATACTGCTGCACATTTCTCACTATTGTCCGTCGGTACGCTGTACTAGAAGTGTCGAAATACCTGAATGAGAGGTCGTAAACTTCCTGTCCTCTTACATTATTTTTTGTACTGAGGCCCCAAGAAACTACGTTTTTAGCTAGCCCCAGCTAGCTTAATTAGCTAACCAAAACACCATGTTTCGATATTTAAATGACGTGGATGACAACCCTTACATGATGTGAGTATCGTATTGCCTTTTATCCAAGCGAACTGCATGTCTTGCTTTTATACCCACTTGCATGCATCAACCCAGTCGTCGTTTGTTCTGATATTTAAAGGCCTAATCTCCTGCCACCATGTGTATTAGTTAACTACATACACCACATAGTGAGTGGACCATGATCCATCCAAGCCATGATATAGTTATCGCTAGCTTATTCCCCCCCCCCCCCCCCCCCCCCCCCCCTTATATCCTCATTCCATGATGAGTAACCATGGTCAAGAGTACTCCTGGAAACAGGTAGATTTCTCACCTAAGTTTTCATAATGTCAGCAATCCCTTTCCTTATTCACTGCTGTGTTTTTTTTTCATGGTCTGTATCCTCAGTGAGATAAATAATTTCTGTTTTGAAGGGATCCATTTGCAGCCCAGAGGCAACAGATGAGGAGTCTGTTTGGGTCGTTTGGCTATGAACCTTTCCCCCTCAGCCCTCAGATTCAGCCTCCCCGTGCACCCCACCTTCAGGTGTGTGTATGTGTGTGTGTGAGAGAGAGAGACTACTCTGAGTATCTCTAGTAAGTGTGTGATGTTGGGTTCAATTCCACTTCAAATTTAGGAAGTACAGTACAATTCAAATTCTCTTCAATGAGTAAACATTAGAATTTGAATGGGATAACTTTTGCATCGACTAATTAAAATGGAATCGACCCAACCCTGGTATGTATACAGCACAACCCACCATAGCTATTTCCCCTTTGATTATATGTAGTGTAGACTCTAATTTTATAGTACTTCATGCCATACTGCATTGTTACTGCATATTTGTTGTCTGCTGTTAAATAACCTCCTACTGCTTTTCAGGCTGGAGCCCTGCAGCCGTTTGGAATGATGGGAATGGTGAGTCCTTGTCCCTGCGTGTTAAGATGTTATCTCTGCCTCTTAGAGCACAGAAAAGCACCCAAGGCCCTGTTCCAATACATTCAAAACTAATTCTCAATTTCAGAATCAGATAACTGACTTCCTCATGTGTTCCTTCCCTAGGGGGGAGGCTTCATGGACATGTTTGGGATGATGGGAGGAATGATGGAGAACATGGTGAGTATTTCCAGAGATATTCCCTCACCTGCTTTCCCAGATCCAGATCAAACATGTTCCTGAGTAAAAAAAAACACCCTCAATGGAGATTCTCTGCGTCCAGAAAAAAACACATTTTAGAGTTAACGTTTTGTGACCCAGCAACAACTCTGTCTAAAGCAAAGACCCAACATGAGTTCAGTGGTTGAAACTTAAACATAATCCAGCTGGACAAGATGTGTTATCTTCTTTCCCTTTAGGACAGAATGTCTGGTTCGCCAAACTGTCAGACGTTCTCTTCCTCCACAGTCATCTCCTACTCCTCCTCAGACATGGGAGCCCCTAAAGTCTACCAGCAGACCAGCGAACTGAGGACTGCACCTGGGGGGGTAAGAGCAGGCCAAATGACATTTACTACTGTGGTTGCATGTACATTTTTTCAGTAGGGTTTTACAATGCCAGTCCTCCAGAGCTACTGGCCTCTACTACCAGCTCCCTGCTGAACACTACCTCCTCCCCTCAGATTCGTGAGACGCGCCAATCGATGCGTGACAGCGAGAGCGGCTTGGAGCGCCTGGCCATTGGCCACCACATCTGGGACCGCGGTCACGTGATGGAACGCTCCCGAAACCGCCACACGGGTGACCGCGAAGAACGGCAGGACTACATCAACCTGGAGGAGAGTAAGTCACGGGGCTACATGTGCTACTCACTACGGTTCTCCAGAATCAGTATGACCATACCCATGTTTCTAACCCTCAAGTAATAATAAACCATTTGCCTTGAGTAAAAAAAGCACATGAATGCTTAATGGCTGTATTTGCAACTGTTTGTTTCCATTCCTAGACTTGCCTGGTTAGAGGTACGTCTGGCCAGGTTTCTGACCCCCCCCCCCCCCCTGTCCCTCTCTCAGGTGAGGCTACTGCCTTCGATGAGGAGTGGAGGAGCACAGCCGGAAGGTACCCTCCCCCAAACGCACGGGGGATAGACTACGGACGGGACAGGAGGGCAGGGGGCCAACAGCTGGCCCTCGCCGCCCCACCCAGCTCCTCGTCTCCGCCCGCCCCTCGCCATGAGTCTCCCAGACACCTCCCACCCGCAACTCGCCCCCGCTACGACTGGTGAGAGGTAGGAGGAGCATGACCTGTGTATGTCTGTGTTTGTAAAAGTGTGTGTACTGTGGACAGCACAGTTCCAAATCAATTCCTGTACCCTTTGTTGATCTGAAAGTAGTGGATAGGCATCAACCCTGATATAGGGTCTTTGCTTACGCCAATCCCGATCCAGTCCTTTCAAATCCATTAGGTGAGTCAATAAGGTCCAGGGAACAGATGAGATGAGTCTGGACCTGGGCCTGTCCCAGTTGTTAGCTTGTCTGGGCTCAATGGGTGTATCTCAATACTCAATAGTCTACAGTGGTTTACGTTACACCACTCCTCCATCTGCTCTGACATTAAACAAGTGGACATGCAAAAGCTCAGTCCCAGTAAGAATCCTCCATATTGCTTTTGACATAACCAGTGTTTTCAGATCAGTTTAGGAGAGGAGACAAGAAGCCACTATGACAGTCGAGCTCCACATCACCCACTGATGTCATGTGTTCTCTCCTGCCAGGGGTCAAGGGTGAAAGGTGAGCAGAAGGATGGAGGAGAGGATACCGAGGGGACCTGCCTGATGCTGTGAATGAAGAAGGGAGAAGAGGGTCACGACTGACCGTCAAGATGTTTGATATGATGGGACTGTCTATATATAAACTATACATTTAACACACACACACACACATCAGAACCCAACACACTCAATACCCGCAATTATGGTTCAACCTATCTGCTGTTACCGTTCACATACACACGTGCGGACACATGTACACACATGATTACACACATTCAAGTTGTATATAGAGCCACCCTCCAACTTTACATGCGTTAATTTCCCACCTCACTATATAAATATATATAAATTGCCACACTACATACTACACATGTGCTGTACAGTCCATATATGTTTGTGTAGACACTAGTGTGTCTGTGAATTGAATTGTATACTGTTGACTAATTAAAATAATTAATGAAAACGAACATTAAATATTGTTAGATAATTGCACACTGTGTTGTTGTTTGTCATGGAATAGTGAGTGGATGGGTTATGTTTTTAGAACAGGTTTTGACCTGATGAGGACTGCCATTACTGGTACAGGAGAAATGGAGTTTGCTGGTGTTTTTCTGTCTTAATACAGTCACTTGTCTGACATCCCATTTCCATGTAGGGAAGTAAACTGACATTCCAACAATTTTCATTGTTGAAAAGCCATGAGAATTGGAATTTAAGTTTAATTCCCAAATAGGCACAATTGAAGTGGAATTGATCCCAACCCTGGTGCATGTGAAAATGTTACTTGGTTGTATTTTATTTTTGCTGTTGAATCTGTTCAATATTCAGCATGTCTTTCCATCCCAACACTTTGTTTCTATTATAAATGCCACGGTAAATAGTGTGTCCTATGGCACAGTCATCCCTTCATACATACTCCCTCACAAATAAACATTCGCATCCCTACACACACTCTCGTGTGTGTAAACTCGTGCTCTCACTATCTAGTGTCAGAATAGCTGCAGATGGTCATATGACATCCAGATGGAACACACCAGAGAAGAAGCCAATCAAAATCCTCCCTGCCCTCTGCCCATTCTGTGGCACATTCCCCCTGGATTTGTCTCTTCCCCCCTCTCTCTTCCATAATTGTCACCTTCATCTCTGAGGTTCCATCTGTATTTTATAGCTGCCTTGTGTGCTTAATTCTCTATCGTTCTCTATCTTTCATCTCTGTATTCTGTTAAATGCTACCCATCACTAGTTAGTTGGCCCTGGCCTTCATTCACATACAGTGCCTTGCAAAATCATTCAGAGCTTTTGGATTGCTTCACATTGTTACAAATTATAATTAGAATTGATTAATTTAATTGTCTTTTTTTGTTAATCTACTCAAAATACTCTGTAATGTCAAAGTGGAGAGAAATTCATTTTTTTTTTAAAGATGAATAAAAATGTGATAACTAAAATATGTCCATTGCGTAAGTATTCAGCCTATTTGTTTATGCAAGCCTAAATTAGTTCAGGAGTAAAATGTTGCTTAATAAATCACATAATAATTTACATGAACTCACTGTCTATGAAATACTATGGGTTGACATTTTTTAATGACATACCCTTCTTCTGTCCCCCGTGCATACAATATCTGTAAGTTCCCTCAATCAAATATTGAATAACAAGCACAGATTCAACTACAAAGACCAGGGATCTTTTTGAAAGCCTCAAAGAAGGGTAATGATTGGTTGATGGATAACAATAACAAATCAGACATTGAATATCTCTTTAAGCGTGGTCAAGTTAATAATTATGCTTTGGATTATGTATTAAACCACCCAGACACATCAAGATAGACATCCTTCTGAACTGAGGTGCAGGACAGGAATTAAACTGCTCACTGATGTAACCATGAGGCCATTGGTGATTTTAAAGCAGTTACAATGGATGTGATGGGAGAAAACTTAAGATGGTTCAACAACATTGTAGTGACTCCACAATAATGTCTCTAAGTGAAAAGAGAATTGCAAATATTCCAAAACATCCATCTTGTATGCAACAAGGCACTAAAGTAATACACTTTTTGGCCTAAATGCAAAGTCTTATGTTTCGGACAAATCCAACATAACACTTCACTGAGTAACTGCCTCCTTATTTTCATGCATGGTGGTGGCTGCATCAAGGTATGGGTATGCTTGACATCTGCACATACTGGGGAGTTTTTCAGGATAAAAAGAAACAGGATGGAGCTAATCACAGGCAAAAGGAAAACCTGGTTCAGTCTGCTTTCCAACAGACACTGGGAGAGGAATTCACCTTTCAGCAGGACAATAACCTACAGGCCAAATCACTGGAGTACATTACACTGGAGTTGATTACCAATAAGACAGTGAATGTTTCTGAGAGGCCAAGTAACAGTTTTGACTTAAATCTGCTTGAAAATGTATGGCAAGACTTGAAAATTGCTGTCTAGCCATGACCCCCAACATCTTGACAGAGCTTGAAGAATTATGAAATTACATATTGCACAATCCAGGTGTGAAAAGCTATTAAAAAAAAAGGTAAAAACTGCCAAATGTGTCTCGACTCAGGGAGCTGAATACTTATGAATACTTATGCAACAACTATATTATTGAATTTCTATCAATCTTCTATTTTTTTATTTTTTTATTATTCCACTTTGACATTACAGAGTATTTTGTGTAGATTGTTGACAAAAAAGGACAATTAAATCCAGTTTAATGCCACTTTGTAGCACAATAAAATGTGCAGAAATCCAAGGGGTATGAATACTTTTGCAAGGCACTGTATCTATTCCATATGGCCATCTAACCTGAACTACAGGGAGTTCAATGTCTCCCCTCCTATACTGTGCATGCAAAGGCTAAGCCAAATACAACCTACAGTTTGGTCACAACAGTCTATACAAGGCCAATCCACGTAGTATCTATACAAAGCTGATAGCCATACTAACAGATTTTTGCAGCCTGCAGTATGTCTTAGAAGATGAATGCTAATGCTAACAAAGTGAATGCATCAACCAGTATGTTCTAGCTAGCAGATACACACAGCAAGCTAAGCCCATGCATCCCACAGTATGTCCCAGCATACACTCCTGCCAACCCTGCCGTCTGTTTCTTCCTGTTCTCTGTGTATGTGAGCTTATCAGGGCTTACATCACTACTGACTAGTACTTATGACATCTGTGGAAATATTGTTCCAACAAATGTATGCATAAATGAATGTGTAATTTTTGTGATTGCCAATATACTGAGCGTCAGTGCCTAGGGCTGTAGCTCTGTTGCTGTGGTGCAGTATGTTGACTGTGTCATCATGGGATGGGACAGGGGGGTTGTGGGGGATTGTGTTTTGTATTCCATGTTGTGTTCTCTCCTATTCTATTTTGTGACATTTCTCTGGGCTCAAGCCAAAAACCGAACACACACAACCCCTCTTTTTCGGTGCCTACTGCTGCTATGCTGAATCCTTCTCTCCTCTCCTCTTTTTGTCTCCTTGACCCAGTCTCGCTCCCTCCCCTTTCCTCTGCATCTTCCAATAACTTGCTCGTTCCCCCTCCCCCGTCTGTCGCACGTTCTCACCCCCTCCCATTTTCTACCTCCTCCCTGTGCCCCTCTCTCACTCTCCCTCTCTCTCATTTGCTCACATTCTCTCACTTTCCCTACCAGGCTTCACACACACTGCAGGTAATGGAAAACAATATACATCTATTCCTTCCTTCCTCTCACCCTTCTAAGTCTCCTCTCCTCTCTCTCTGCTTTCTGCTCTCACCATTTCATCCCTCCACCGGCTCATATCCTCTGATTAGTCCTTGACCTCACAGCACAGATACCATTGCATCAGCTCATGTGTCTGAACTCACTGACGGTGTGTATGTGTCAAGGAATGACAGCGCATTGAACGTGTGTCCTACTAGTCCATGGTTCGGTGTTGAATGTGTTTGATGGTTGGCCTGTCAATTGCGGTATGGTGTGTGTTGCTGTATGTGCTTAGAGTGCATCTGCTTCACAGCATTTACTTCCTGACTATGCGTCAGTGTGCTATGTGTGTGTGTGTGTGTGTGAGAGAGAGAGTGAGTAGAAGTCTGCCTGTGTTAGTCTCTATATTTTCTGTTTATGTCTCCGGCAAAGACATTTAAGAGGTCATTTCTATCTCTCACTCTGTGAATATCACTCACCCCATCTCAGAATATTCATCATTTCTGGCCAAAGGGGGATTTAAAAATTATAGAATCTCTACCACCGTTCCCTTGCTCCTCTCATCTTTCTCCCCCATCTTCTAAAGCTTGTTTTGATAATGCAGAAATCCCTCTGCTGTGTTAGAACATGGCTGTGTTAGAACGTGGCTGTGTTAGAACGTGGCTGTGTTAGAACGTGGCTGTGTTAGAACGTGGCTGAGTTAGAACATGGCTGTGTTAGAACATGGCTGTGTTAGAACATGGCTGTGTTAGAACATGGCTGTGTTAGAAGGAGGGTTGGTGCATGTACTGTATGTGCTAGAAGAGAGGATGAAAGGTGCTTTGCGTGTGTGTATACAGTGGGGAGAACAAGTATTTGATACACTGCCGATTTTGCAGGTTTTCCTACTTACAAAGCATGTAGAGGTCTGTCATTTTTATCATAGGTACACTTCAACTGTGAGAGACGGAATCTAAAACAAAAATCCAGAAAATGACATTGTATGATTTTTAAGTAATTAATTTGTATTTTATTGCATGACATAAGTATTTGATACATCAGAAAAGCAGAACTTAAAATTTGGTACAGAAACCTTTGTTTGCAATTACAGAGATCATACGTTTCCTGTAGTTCTTGACCAGGTTTGCACACACTGCAGCAGGGATTTTGGCCCACTCCTCCATACAGACCTTCTCCAGATCCTTCAGGTTTCGGGGCTGTCGCTGGGCAATACAGACTTTCAGCTCCCTCCAAAGATTTTCTATTGGGTTCAGGTCTGGAGACTGGCTAGGCCACTCCAGGACCTTGAGATGCTTCTTACGGAGCCACTCCTTAGTTGCCCTGGCTTTGTGTTTTGGGTCGTTGTCATGCTGGAAGACCCAGCCACGACCCATCTTCAATGCTCTTACTGAGGGAAGGAGGTTGTTGGCCAAGATCTCGCGATAAATGGCCCCATCCATCCTCCCCTCAATACGGTCCTGTCCCCTTTGCAGAAAAGCATCCCCAAAGAATGATGTTTCCACCTCCATGCTTCATGGTTGGGATGGTGTTCTTGGGGTTGTACTCATCCTTCTTCTTCCTCAAAACACGGCGAGTGGAGTTTAGACCAAAAAGCTCTATTTTTGTCTCATCAGACCACATGACCTTCTCCCATTCCTCATCTGGATCATCCAGATGGTCATTGGCAAACTTCAGACGGGCCTGGACATGCACTGGCTTGAGCAGGGGGACCTTGCATGCGCTGCAGGATTTTAATCCATGATGGCGTAGTGTGTTACTAATGGTTTTCTTTGAGACTGAGGTCCCAGCTCTCTTCAGGTCATTGACCAGGTCCTGCCGTGTAGTTCTGGGCTTATCTCTCACCTTCCTCATGATTATTGATGCCCCACGAGGTGAGATCTTGCATGGAGCCCCAGACCGAGGGTGATTGACCGTCATCTTCAACTTCTTCCATTTTCTAATAATTGCGCCAACAGTTGTTGCCTTCTCACCAAGCTGCTTGCCTAATGTCCTGTAGCCCATCCCAGCCTTGTGCAGGTCTACAATTTTATCCCTGATGTCCTTACACAGCTCTCTGGTCTTGGCCATTGCGGAGAGGTTGGAGTCTGTTTGATTGAGTGTGTGGACAGGTGTCTTTTATACAGGTAACGAGTTCAAACAGGTGCAGTTAATACAGGTGGAGAATAGGAGGGATTCTTAAAGAAAAACTAACAGGTGAGAGCCGGAATTCTTACTGGTTGGTAGGTGATCAAATACTTATGTCTTGCAATAAAATGCAAATTAATTACTTAAAAATCATACATTGTGATTTTCTGGATTTTTGTTTTAGATTCCATCTCTCACAGTTGAAGTGTACCTATGATAAAAAATTACAGACCTCTACATGCTTTTAAGTTGGAAAACCTGCAAAATCGGCAGTGTATCAAATACTTGTTCTCCCCACTGTATGTGTGTGTACGTGTGTGTGTGTGTGTGTACATTTGTTTGTGTGCCTGTTAGAGGTGAGAATGAATTGTGTCTGCATTATATTTGACTGTGCACGTCTGTGTGTATGTGTGTGTGTGTGTGTGTTCCCCACAGGATGTCGATAGTGATCATTGTTGCCAGGGAGATCCTGGACTCCAGGGGGAACCCCACAGTGGAAGTGGACCTGCACACAGACAAAGGTGAGAGACTGGTATTTTTCATCATCACTACATGGTGTGATTATTTGAGATATTCCATTATCAACTGGTTAATGGGTATCTTCCTTTCCCCTCTATCCTTCACCCCTCCATTCCCTCGTTTTCTCAACTCTTCCATTCCCTCCCCCATCTGTCTTCCCCTCCCTCCCCCCCCCTTCCCTCATTCCCTCACCCCTCCATTCCCTCAAATCTCTCCCTCCTCTTTCCAGGTGTCTTCAGGGCAGCTGTGCCTAGCGGAGCGTCTACTGGCATCTATGAAGCCCTGGAGCTGAGAGACGGAGACAAAAGCCGCTACAAGGGCAAAGGTGATTGCCGAGAAAGGTGTGTGTGTGTGTGTGTGTGTGTGTGTGTGTGTGTGTGTGTGTGTGTGTGTGTGTGTGTGTGTGTGTGTGTGTGTGTGTGTGTGTGTGTGTGTGTGCGTGCGTGCGTGCGTGTGTGTGTGTGTGTGCGTGCGTGTGTGTGTGTGTGAGGGGAAGTGAAGGGGGATAGAGAAATGGGCTAGGAGATGGATGGGTACTAGAGAAGGTATCAGCAGTAAGCCATATTGACTTATGGTAGCACTGTGAGGAGGAAAATTAAGATGACTACACTAAGTGAAGTGCAGAATGAACTACTTTTCTGTGTCCTTTTCTTCATTCTTATGTCCTGTCTCTGTATCCTCCTCCTCCTCCACCACCTCTTCTTCATCCTGTTTCTTCTCATCCTTCGCTACATCCCTCCTTCTCCTAGGTGTGCTCAAGGCTGTTGGTCACATCAATGACACCATCGGTCCTGCCCTCATCCAGTCAGTGAGTACGGTGAAGAGCGTGTGTATGTGTGTGTGTTATGTCCTGTGTTGCAGTGTGTTTATTTGGGCATATTTGTAACTGAGAGAAAGAGAGAAAGATGTCTCATCAGTCTCTCTAAGATGTGCTGTGTTGCAGGGGGTCAGTGTGGTAGAACAGGAGAAACTGGACAAGATGATGATAGAGATGGACGGCACTGAAAAAAAGTGTAAGTAACAACCTGTATGAATCACATATGGGACACCAGCTTGGACTAGTCCTGGTCTCAATAGCTGGCGTCTGAACATTTTATTCTAACCAGTGCTTTTTCAATTTGATCTTTCCCTTAATTCATACCTATTCATTCTGCTCCCTTCAGCTCAGTTTGGGGCCAATGCTATTCTGGGTGTGTCCTTGGCCATATGCAAAGCTGGTGCTGCAGAGAAAGGTGTCCCCCTGTACCGTCACATTGCTGACCTGGCAGGAAACACAGAGCTAGTGCTTCCAGTTCCTGTGAGTTCATTACCGTTACATTTTCACCTGTATTCAGTTGACTGTCATAGAATACATTTGACCAAAAACCATAACCTACTCTGTAAAAAAGATAAGATGAAGGCTTCGGACAGTTATCGCTGTCATTGAATGAACGAATCAATCAATCAATAAATAAAGGAATGAAGGAACTACTGGAAAAAGGAATGAAGGAACAACTAGATAAAGGAATGAAGGAACAACTGGATAAAGGAATGAAGGAACAACTAGATAAAGAAATGAAGGAACAACTAGATAAAGGAATGAAGGAACAACTGGAAAAAGGAATGAAGGAACAACTGGATAAAGGAATGAAGGAACAACTGGATAAAGGAATGAAGGAACAACTAGATAAAGGAATGAAGGAACTACTGGAAAAAGGAATGAAGGAACAACTAGATAAAGGAATGAAGGAACAACTGGATAAAGGAATGAAGGAACTACTGGAAAAAGGAATGAAGGAACAACTAGGTAAAGGAATGAAGGAACAACTGGATAAAGGAATGAAGGAACTACTTGTTAGGCCCTGACCGTAGAGAGCTTTTTATGTCTCTATTTTGGTTTGGTCAGGGTGTGATTTGGGGAGGGCATTCTATGTTCTTGTTTCTATGTTTAGTATTTCTTTGTTTTGGTCGGGTATGGTTGTCAATCAGGGACAGCTGACTATCGTTGTCTCTGATTGGGAACCATACTTAGGTAGCTTTTTCCCACCTATGTTTTGTGGGTAGTTGTTTTCTGTTTTGTGTTTGCACCAGACAGAACTGTTTCGTTTTGTTCCACTTTGTTATTTTGTTTCAGTGTTCAGTTTGAATAAATAATCATGACCACGTAGGAATGAAGGAATGAAGGAATGAAGGAACAACTGGATAAAGGAATGAAGGAACAACTAGATAAAGGAATGAAGGAACAACTGGATAAAGGAATGAAGGAACAACTGGATAAAGGAATGAAGGAACTACAGGACAAATGAATGAAGGAACAACTGGATAAAGGAATGAAGGAACAACTAGATAAAGGAATGAAGGAACTACTGGAAAAAGGAATGAAGGAACAACTAGATAAAGGAATGAAGGAACAACTAGATAAAGGAATGAAGGAACTACTGGAAAAAGGAATGAAGGAACAACTAGATAAAGGAATGAAGGAACAACTAGATAAAGGAATGAAGGAACAACTAGATAAAGGAATGAAGGAACTACTGGAAAAAGGAATGAAGGAACAACTAGATAAAGGAATGAAGGAACAACTAGATAAAGGAATGAAGGAACTACTGGAAAAAGGAATGAAGGAACAACTAGATAAAGGAATGAAGGAACAACTAGATAAAGGAATGAAGGAACAACTGGATAAAGGAATGAAGGAACAACTAGATAAAGGAATGAAGGAACAACTGGATAAAGGAATGAAGGAACTACAGGACAAATGAATGAAGGAACAACTGGATAAAGGAATGAAGGAACAACTAGATAAAGGAATGAAGGAACTACTGGAAAAAGGAATGAAGGAACAACTAGATAAAGGAATGAAGGAACAACTAGATAAAGGAATGAAGGAACTACTGGAAAAAGGAATGAAGGAACAACTAGATAAAGGAATGAAGGAACAACTGGATAAAGGAATGAAGGAACAACTGGAAAAAGGAATGAAGGAACAACTAGATAAAGGAATGAAGGAACAACTAGATAAAGGAATGAAGGAACAACTGGAAAAAGGAATGAAGGAACAACTAGATAAAGGAATGAAGGAACAACTAGATAAAGGAATGAAGGAACAATTGGACAAAGGAATGAAGGAACAACTAGACAAAGGAATGAAGGAACAACTAGATAAAGGAATGAAGGAACAACTAGATAAAGGAATGAAGGAACAACTAGATAAAGGAATGAAGGAACAACTAGATAAAGGAATGAAGGAACAACTAGATAAAGGAATGAAGGAACAACTAGATAAAGGAATGAAGGAACAACTGGATAAAGGAATGAAGGAACTACTGGAAAAAGGAATGAAGGAACAACTAGATAAAGGAATGAAGGAACAACTAGATAAAGGAATGAAGGAACTACTGGAAAAAGGAATGAAGGAACAACTAGGTAAAGGAATGAAGGAACAACTGGATGAAGGAATGAAGGAACTACTTGTTAGGCCCTGACCGTAGAGAGCTTTTTATGTCTCTATTTTGGTTTGGTCAGGGTGTGATTTGGGGAGGGCATTCTATGTTCTTGTTTCCATGTTTTGTATTTCCTTGTTTTGGTCGGGTATGGTTGTCAATCAGGGACAGCTGACTATCGTTGTCTCTGATTGGGAACCATACTTAGGTAGCTTTTTCCCACCTATTTTTTGTGGGTAGTTGTTTTCTGTTTTGTGTTTGCACCAGACAGAACTGTTTCGTTTTGTTCCACTTTGTTATTTTGTTTCAGTGTTCAGTTTGAATAAATAATCATGACCACGTAGGAATGAAGGAATGAAGGAATGAAGGAACAACTGGATAAAGGAATGAAGGAACAACTAGATAAAGGAATGAAGGAACAACTGGACAAAGGAATGAAGGAACAACTGGATAAAGGAATGAAGGAACTACTAGATAAAGGAATGAAGGAACAACTGGATAAAGGAATGAAGGAACAACTAGATAAAGGAATGAAGGAACAACTGGACAAAGGAATGAAGGAACAACTGGATAAAGGAATGAAGGCACTACAGGACAAATGAATGAAGGAACAACTGGATAAAGGAATGAAGGAACAACTGGATAAAGGAATGAAGGAAACACTAGATAAAGGAATGAAGGAACAGCTGGATAAAGAAATGAAGGAACAGCTGGATAAAGGAATGAAGGAACAACTAGATAAAGGAATGAAGGAACAGCTGGATAAAGGAATGAAGGAACAACTAGATAAATGAATGAATAAATACTGTATATTGACAAATACTGATGTATGTCTCCCTCTCCTCTCCTCCCCTGGTCCATCTTTCCCTCAGGCCTTTAACGTTATCAACGGGGGCTCTCACGCGGGCAACAAGCTGGCCATGCAGGAGTTCATGGTACTTCCTGTAGGGGCGGAGTCTTTCAAGGATGCTGTGCGTGTGGGGGCAGAGCTGTACCAGACGCTGAGGGAAGTGATCAAGGAGAAGTATGGCCAGAACGCCACCAACGTGGGGGACGAGGGGGGGTTCGCCCCAAACATACTGGAGAACACTGAAGGTGAGAGAGACAGGAGGAAAGACATATCAAAGACATTACTGCATGGTCCGGAAACAACTTCTGTAGACCCTCAGCTTTCTGTGTTTTCAGATGTGAAGGAAACAGTCTTCCAATTGGTTTACATTGCCTTCAGAAAGTATTCACACTCCTTGACTTTTTCCACATTTTATTCTGTTACAGCCTGGCCTACACGTTTTCCAATGCATCGCAAAGAAGGGCACTTACTGCTAGATGGGTAAAAATATAAAAAGCAGACATTGAATATCCCTTTGAGCATTGTGAAGTTATTAATTACACTTTGTATGGTGTATCAATACGCCCAGTCACTAAAAAGATAAGGGCATCCTTCCTAAGTAAGTAGCCGGAGAGGAAGGAAACTTTAAAACAGTTACAGAGTTTAATGGCTGTGATAGGAGAAAACTGAGGATTGATCAACAACATTGTAGTTACTCCAAAATACTAATCTAAATGACAGAGTGAAAAGAAGGAAACCTGTACAAAATACAAATATTCCAAAGCATGAATCCTTTTTACAATAAGGCACTAAAGTAAAACTGCAAAAAATATGGCAAAGAAATTAACTTGAATACAAAGCATTATGTTTGGGGCAAATCCAACACAACACATCACTGAGTATCACTTCATATTTTCAAGCTTGGTGGTGGCTGCATCAGGTTATGGGTATGATTGTCGTTGGCAAGGACTAGGGAGTTAATTATATAAAAAATAAACTAAATAGAGCTAAGCACAGGCAAAATCCTAGAGGAAACCCTGGTTCAGTCTGCTTTTCCACCAGACACTGGGGGACAAATGTACCTTCCAGCAGGACAATAACCTTAAACACAAGGCCAAATATATACTGGAGTTGCTTACCAAGACAACATTGGTTTTTGACTTAATCGGATTGAAAATCTATGGCAAGACTTGAAAATGGCTGTCTAGCAATGATCAACAACCAACCCGATGGAGCTTGAATAGCTTAAAAGAATAAAGTGCAAATATTGTACAATCCAGGTGTGCAAAGCTCTTAGAGACTTACCCAGAAAGACTCACAGCTGTAATTGCTGCCAAAGATGATTCTAACATGTATTGACTCAATACATTTGCAAAAATGTCTATAAACATGTTTTCATTTTGGGGGTATTGTGTGTAGATGGGTGTGAACAAAAATCTATTTAATCCATTTTGAATTCAGGCTGTAATATAACAAAATGTGGAATAAGTCAAGGGGTATGAATAGTTTCTGAATGCACCGTAGGCAAGATTCCCAATATTACTGTAAATACAGAAGGGGTTGAAGTCCGTGGTTGTTTTTGAACTGGGCTCATAAATTAACACAGCACATTGTCTTTCAGAGTCAGAGCAAGACAAGCACAATACCCCTGCATTGGATTTATCACTCACTGTTTAATAGCAACCCCCTCGCCCTGCTCACCTTTCTTGTCACACTCCCTTTCCCTGTCTCTCTGTCCTATCTCTGTCTTGTCCCTGTGTCGTGTCCCTGTGTCCTGTCCCCCTTTCCCTGTGTCATGTCCCTTTGTCCTGTCTCTCTGTCGTGTCCCTGTGTCCTGTCCCTGTGTCATGTCCCCCTGTCCATGTGTTGTGTCCCTGTGTCCTGTCCCTCTGTTCTGTCCCTCTGTCCTGTCCCTTTGCCCTGTCCCTCTGTCCTGTCCCTCTGTCCTGTCCCTCTGTCCTGTCCCTCTATCCTGTGCAGCCCTGGAGCTGATCAAGACAGCCATTGAGAAGGCAGGTTTCACAGACAAGGTGGTGATCGGGATGGACGTGGCAGCCTCTGAGTTCTACAAAGAGGGCAAGTACGACCTGGACTTCAAGTCTCCGCCCAACGCAGACCGCCACATCAGCGCCCAAGAGCTCTGCGACATGTACCAGGGCTTCGTCAATGACTACCCAGGTGTGTGTGTATGTGTGTGTGTGTGTGTGTGTGTGTGTGTGTGTGTGTGTGTGTACCTGTCACCCTAACATGGTTAATTGTTCCATGATATGATTGATTAGGCTACTCCCCTCCCGACAATTAACCCTGATGTCTTGTACTGAAGCTCTCTTTCTCTCTCTCTCACACACACACACACACACACACACACACACAGCCATAGCAACATGGATAAGCACCAGTGATGGGGGACAGGGTACATCAGTGCAGCTCCCACCTTGCCAAATGTGCACTGTAGCGCATAATTAAAACCTCCTTAACTGGTGTCAGGAAATGAGGGGAGGCCATCCAAGCTCTCTCTCTCTTTCTTTCTTTCTTTCTCTCTCTCTTGCTCTCTTTCTTTCTCTCTCTCTTGCAGTGCATGCTGGAAGTTTTTTGGAGTTTGAGTGTTTTGTGTGGAGGGCTCTGTCCTAACTTACTTTCTTGATTCTGTCCTTGGTCTTTTCTTTCAATTTTTATTTTATATGGGGGATGGTTATTAATGCACTCTTTGTTTTAGCGGTATCCACAGGTTTTTGCAAAGTTAGGGTGGAAGAGGACAGAGTTAGTTTCCTGGGGTTTGGAAGGTGTGGTGTGCGCAATGGCTTCTCATCCTAGCGCAGAGGAGATGCTGTCGATACGGCATGGATTCAGGTGTGTTCCTGAGAATGGAGTTAAGGTGGAGGAGGATCTGTTTGCAGTCGGTGAACAGGTAGGAGCTGAATTTATACATTCTGCTTCCAGAATGAACAAAGCTGTGATTTTGTTCATGAAAAGAGCAAATTAGGTTGGTAGGCTAATTGCTAGTGGAATATTTGTACGGGGTGTGTTGGTGCCAATTTCGCCTCTTTCTATCCCTTCGACAAGGGTGGTAGTTGCAAATTTGCCTCTGTTTATTATGGATGATCAAATCAGGAAAGAGCTGAGTCGTTTTGGTAGGTTTGCTAGCGGTTTTCGTGTACTGTCAGCAGGTTTTCAGGCAGATGCCGTTAAGCACGTTGTTTCGTTACGGAGGAAAGTGTTCCTGTTTCTGACTAACAATGAGCAACAGCTAAATGTGCATTTTAAAGTGAGGCATGGCTCTTCGCAGGGTTTGCCAGCACAGATAGTCTATGGTGTTTTGAGTGTGTGGATTTGGGGCATAAGAGCTTTGCGTGCCCACATAAAGGCCATAGACAAGGTACAAGCGCCAGTGGGGGAAATCGAGTTCAACGTGCAGGGGGCAATGAGACACAGACAGCAGAGGCTGGGCCTAGTCATGCTATGGATGGTGGTGTAGATGAGGCTGGGACTAGTCAGGCTAGAGATGGTGGGGTAGCTGAGGCTGGACCTAGTCAGGCTAGAGATGGTGTGGTAGATGAGGCTGGGCCTAGTCATACTATGGAGGGTGGTGTAGATGAGGCTGGGCCTAGTCAAGCTAGAGATGGTGGGGTAGCTGAGGCTGGGCCTAGTCAGGCTAGAGATGGTGTGGTAGATGAGGCTGGGCCTAGTCATACTATGGAGGGTGGTGTAGATGAGGCTGGGCCTAGTCAGGCTAGAGATGGTGGTGTAGATGAGGCTGGGTCTAGTCAGGTTATACTAGTGGATGAGGAGAGTATAGTGGGGAAGTGTAAGAGACTAGGGTGGGAGGAGGAGGGTGTCAAGCGGTTAAAGGGGACAAGAAATAAGGTGGGAGGGTATAAGGCACCAAGGAACCTTTGCCTGGTGCTGGGGCGGAGGCCCTGACCAGAGAGGAAGGGCAGGTGGTCAGGATGGGAGATGAAGATGAGGAGGAAAGTGAGTCTGAGGAAGAGGATGATGAGGATCCGTTTTTTTCAGAATCCACTTCAATGGTTTCCGAGCTGACAGCCAGTCAAGCAGAGGGGTCAAAGTACACGTTGAGGGAACTGACAAGGTTCCTGAATGAGACCAAGGGGAAAAAAGTTAATCTTGAGGCTTTTATTTTCTGATCCGAGAAAACTTGTAAGATCAGTACAACATGCTATGAAAACTGAGGGGCATGGTGTCCTCTCACCCAGGAAACGGTTTAGGTTGAGGAAGTGGATCACAACCGTGCGTAAGGGTCTACCTTCAGACACTGTTTAGATGTATAGTTTTTTTCTGGCACTGGGGCTCTATTGGTCTCTTTGTTTTTGCTGGCTTTTCTCCAATTTTTTATGGAGACTCTTTGGGTAGGCTCGCTTAATATAAATGGTGCCAGAAATGCGGGAAAGAGGAGTGTGTTGGCTGAATATGTAAAACAAAAAAACAGTACAGGTGTTGTTTCTGCAGGAGATGCATAGTGATGTGGTGAATGAAGTCGATTGGGGCTCTGGTGGAAAGGGGCAAATGTGTTGAGCCATGGGACACATTTTAGTGCAGTGGTGCCAGTCCTTTCTGTACCGGGTCTTTCTGTAAAAATTTGCTCCTCAAGGGAGGTGTGTAGGGGTAGGCTGCTTGTTGTAAAAGCAGAAATTAACAACATGGGTTTTGTCTTCATAAATGTGTATGTGACTAACACAGACTAACTATTTGGGTGTCTTAGACAGGAACTCTCACGGGTAGCGCCTGAGGAGATGCTGGTGGTCGGCGGGGACTGGAACTATACAATGGATTTTTACGAAAGACAGAAATGGAGAAGAGCCTCATTCAGTGTCAGTGGGAGTGTTAAGGGACATCATTGATCAGTTCGACTTAGTGGATGTTTGGAGAACTAAACATCCCAACACAAGGCAGTATACATGGGTGAAGGTTTTTGGGGCTAGGGTGAATGCAGCCCAACTTGATCGATTTTACATGTCTAGGAATCAGAGCAATAGGCTGTTGGTGTCACGGCTGATGAAAGGAGAGGACCAAGGTGCAGCGTGGCAGGTGTTCATACTTTTATGTGAACTGAACACTAAATAACAAAATTAACAAAGAGAATGAATGAAAACCGAAACAGTGCAGAACTGAAACCTGTCAGGTGCAGAAACACAAAACATAAAATAACTACCCACAAAACCCATGTGGGAAAAAGCTGGTATGGTTCCCAATCAGAGACAACGATAGACAGCTGTCCCTGATTGAGAACCATACCCGGCCAAAACAAAGAAATACAAAACATAGAAAAAGGACATAGAATGCCCACCCAAATCACACCCTGACCAAACCAAAATAGAGACATAAAAAGCTCTCTACGGTCAGGGCGTGACAGTTGGATGCTACCATTCTCCCGGTGGGATATTCGAATCACCACATAACCATGGCTCGGCTGTCTATTTCACCAGGGCCTCAGCAGGCATCCTATAGGAAGTTTAATGTAAAGCTCTTTCAAGATGCCACTTTTTGCTCAGGTTTCAAGATTTTTTGGGAAAGGTGGGGGCAGCAAAGAGAGAAATATGAGTCTCTGAGTCAATTGTGGGATGTGGGGAAAGTCCAAATTCTGCTTTTCTTTTCTGTCAACAGTATACAGGTCTCTCATCCTCAGAGGCTAGGAGAGTACTGGGGGAACTCGAGCGTAGTATTAGTGAGATGGAGGTAGAGATGGTGGGGCAAGGCAATGTAGGCCTCCAGGCTAATTTAGCTGAATTACGTAGGGACCTGGGCCGTTTTTTCAAGGTTAAAGCAAAGAGAGCACTTGTAAGAGCTAGATTCTCCATGCTCAAGGAGATGGATGCTCCCAGCTCCTCCTTCTTTGGTTTGGAAAGACAGAGCGGTGAAGCCAAGAGTATACATTGTCTATGGCTGTCTGATGGGCAGGTGACCTCTGTGGTGTGGGAGATGCGGAAGCGGACTGTGGAGTTAAATACTGAGTTGTATAGGGCAGAAATGTGTGATCCTATGTGTGCTCAGGTCTTGTTCGCAGAACTCCCTAAGCTCTCTCTGGCACAGAGGGATGAAATGGACATTCCTCTGTTGTCCCATGAACTGGCAGAGGCTGTAACCCAGGTGTACCCCGGTCATGCACAGGGGGTCGATGGACTCCCAGTGGAGTTTTATAAAAAATTCTGGGGAATAATTGGACTGGACTTATTTTGCGTGTTGCGTGAATGCGTTGGGGTAGGAGAGTTGCCGATGAGCTGTCGTCAGGCGGCTCTGACTCTCCATCCCAAAAAAGGGGACTTGTGTGAACATAAGAACTGGAGTCCTGTGGCATTTCTCTGTGCGGACTTCAAGATATTTGCCAAGGTCCTCTCTAACAGACTGAAGTCCCACCTGGACTCGATAGTACTTAAGGACCAAACATATTGTGTATTGTGTTGTCTTAATTAGGGACAAGACTTGTCAAGAGGTTCTAATGTGAACTTTGGACGGGTCTCTTTACATCAAGAGAAGGCTTTTGATAGAGTGGACCATGAGTATCTGTTTAATGTGATGTTTGGGGAAAGGTTTTTGACCTTTGTGAAGATGTTGTATGCTGGGGCATCATGTATGGTCAAGGTGGGAGGGGGGCTCAGTAGGACAGTCTGAGTGAGACGAGGCATTAGACAAGGATGCACTCTATCGGGGCAGTTATATACACTAGCCAGTGAGCCTTTTTTGGGCCTGCTACGCAGGAGACTGCAGGGAGTGTGCTGGACAGACATGGGTGTGGAGACAGGCATAGCAGTGTCAGGGTATGCAGATTACGTTTCTTTGATGGTCAGGATATGCAGGCACTAGAGACTAGTCTGAAGGTGTACAAGGGTGCTTTGTCAGCTAAGGTAAACTGGGGCAAGAGCAAAGCTCTGTTATGTGGGCCATGGGGGGATGTGGCCCCTCCTCTGCTTCCAGGGGGTTTGCAGTGGGGTTGTGAAGGGCTTAAAATGTTGGGGGTGTACCCAGGCCAGGAAGAACTGGGAGGGGCTGTCACAGGCAGTGATGTCAAGACTGGCCAGGGGGAGGTGGCTCCTGTCCCAAGTGTCATAGGGATGGTGCTGATAATCAACAACCTGGTGGCATCTTCCCTGTGGCATAAACTGGCTGTCCTCGCAAGCTGGTCGACTTTTTCTGGTCGGGCCATCACTGGATGAGGGCGGCAGTGTTGTACATGACTGTCCACCAAGGAGGACAGAGCCTGGTAGAACTGGAGAGCAGGGTGGCTGCCTTCCGACTATAGGCGGTGCAGAGACTGCTGTACCATACTGATGTTGGCTGGAGGGAACCAGCATGCACGTTGCTGAGGAGAGATGGCGGATTAGGGTTGGACCGGTAGCTGTTCCTCATGAAGCTGGAGGGGCTGAGTACAGCAGGTCTCTCAGATATTTACTCTGCAGTGCTGAGGGCCGGAAGCTGCTAAGGCCCACACAAGAAGGGGGTGGGGAGCCTGGGCTGTGGGAGGAGCCTATCTTCCACAACCCAGCCATCCCTTTGAGATCGGTACAGTCGGCCACCCTGCAGAGGCAACTGATGGCAGCGGGTTTACAAAGGCTGGGTGACCTGAGACTGCTGGGAGAGGAGGGGTGAAAAACCGCAGAAGCCTTGGTACAACAAACAGGAATAATGTCTCTTAGGCTGATTCCTGGAGGAGGTCCAGGAGGCACTGTCTGAGCCGGTAAGGGGGGGTGTTTGAGCAGCCAAAGGGGGAGTGGCCACCCATGTTTCCACCACTGCAGGTGACGGCAGAGACTGTGGACTGGGGAATGGAAAGGGGGTCTGGAGGACTTGTTAGATTTGAACACTCTGAGCCTTGTGGAGTTTGAGGGGGTGGGAGGTAAAGGATGCTACAACCTCTTCATTAAGGTAAGGAACATTAGGAGCCTAACAGGAGTGAAGGCACATCAGTGGCAGGGGGTACGTGGGGAGGAGAGTATGGTGGGTTTTAGATGGAGGGGGCTCTACAAACCCCCAGTACCAAAGAGGTCAGGGGACCTACAGTAAAGGGTTCTACATGGAGCCCTGGCCACTAACAGCTGGTTAGCTCGGGTTGAACCTGGAGTCGGGTTGGGATGTATATAATGTTGGGATGTATATAATGGGGTACAGGTATTCAAATAAGGAAAAGGCCAAATGTGTTTTGTTTAAATTTCTGTTTGCTCAAGCAAACTTGGCTATTTGGCTAACAAGGAGGAAAAGGGTCAAAGGTGGGGAGATAACAGACCCTTTACTATTTCTTAATATGATGGTCTCTGCCCACCTTAGGGTGGAATTTGAATTCTATAAAATAATGAAAAGTGTGGAGATGTTTCAGGAGATATGGTGTGTTGGGGGGGGGGGCTGTCTGTATAGCCGGGGAAGATATTTTGGATATACGGTTGTAGAAGTGGTGAGGGTTTGGTTATTGTGATGTGTTGTTTTGTATCGTGGGGTAGAGGGCAAGGCGAGTATGGTACGTTTATGCAGTACATGATATATTTTGGTGTTTTATTTTAAGGGGGGGGGGGGTGAGGTTTTAATGAAATGAGAATGTTTCATTAAAGAAAGGCCAAAAGTCAAAGTCTCTCTCTGTCTCTGAAATCCCCATTAAGACTGACACGCTGTACCTCTGGGCCCGTCCACCGTGGGCCATGAGTGGGTCTTGAGCTAATCCCATCACACACCCCTTAATACGCTAGAGTAGGCACACACATATACACACACACACACACACTCCTTAACATGGTATAGTAATTTCCTTCACTCTAGGTAGATATTTCCTTTAGGGACAGATGTAGGAATATCTACTGCTCAGAAATGGTAACATTAACCATTAGGCGTTTAAATGAAAAACTGTCCTTAGATCAGTGTCTCGAGGCATGGCCCCAGGTCATCCTTAGCCTACCCTCATTCTCCCCCTGTCCTTATTCTCCATTATGGCTGCAGCACACACAAACACTCACTAACATTCCTCCTGGCCCTCTCTCCTCCAGTGGTGTCCATTGAGGATCCGTTTGACCAGGATGACTGGCCGGCCTGGTCCCAGATGACAGCCTCCGTGGGTATCCAGGTGGTGGGGGACGACCTGACCGTCACCAACCCCAAGAGGATAGAGCGCGCCCTGGAGGAGAGGGCCTGCAACTGCCTGCTGCTCAAAGTCAACCAGATCGGGTCCGTCACCGAAGCCATCCAGGCGTGAGTCAGGGAGGGGAGTGTGTAGCGGATTCGTATTTTAGAGTGTGTCCAAAATGGCACCCTTTTCCTGATATAGTGCTATATGGGCCCTGGACAAAAGTAGTGCACTATAGGTGAGAACTCACCTCATCCACCAGGCTCTCTCTCTCTCTCTCTCTCTCTCTCTCTCTCTCTCTCTCTCTCTCTGTCTGTCTGTCTGTCTGTCTGTCTGTCTGTCTGTCTGTCTGTCTGTCTGTCTGTCTGTCTGTCTGTCTGTCTGTCTGTCTGTCTGTCTGTCTGTCTGTCTGTCTGTCTGTCTGTCTGTCTGTCTGTCTGTCTGTCTGTCTGTCTGTCTGTCTGTCTGTCTGTCTGTCTGTCTGTCTGTCTGTCTGTCTGTCTGTCTGTGTATCTCTTCCTCTGTCTGTCTCTCTGTGTATGTCTTCCTCTGTCTGTCTCTCTGTGTATGTCTCTCTGTCTGTCCTCCAGGTGTAAGCTGGCTCAGGAGAATGGCTGGGGGGTGATGGTGAGCCACCGCTCAGGTGAGACAGAAGACACCTTCATTGCTGATCTGGTGGTGGGCCTCTGCACTGGACAAATCAAGACTGGAGCTCCCTGTCGATCAGAGCGGCTGGCCAAATACAATCAACTCATGAGGTTGGTACCCTACTCACTGTGTGTGGTTGTTGCTGTATGACTCTGTATAACTGTCTCTCTGTCTGTTCCTCTCTGAATTCTTCTCTGTCGTTCTCTTTCTCTTTTTGTCTTTATCCTCTCTTAGGATTGAGGAGGAGTTAGGGGATCAGGCTCGCTTCGCAGGGCACAACTTCCGGAACCCCGCCGCCCTCTAAGACTCCTCTGGGCTGACGGACACGGACACAGAATCACAGACACACATCACATCACTGCAGGGCACAGATGGACTGACAGATGTCCACAGACAGATATACACAACTACCTACAATGAATCCTTCAGACAGATATACATAACTACCTACAATGAATCCTTCAGACAGATCGGTCAGACAGACATATGTTTGTAAGGACAGAGAGACAGACAGACTGAATAAGACGTTATTTTCCATCCCTCTCTTTTCTCCTTCCCTTTACCTCAGTTTTCTCATCTCAATTTCCTCAATTGCCCAACCCTTCCCCTTTCCTCCCACCCTTCCAGGTTAGGCAACCTTTCAGTTACCACTTCATTTAAAAGCCTGCCACATAATTGTCTGTTACCACCTACATGTAAAAGCTTACCACAGAAACCCTCCAATCAATAAAGATATGAACACTTATGATGTAAACATCAGCCACAATTGTGTCTGTGTTTTGTATGGGATATATATATATACATATATATATATATATATATATATATATATATATATATATATATATATATATATATATATATATATATGTTTTAATAATTAAAATGAAAGCTCTACTTTAGACTGGCTATATTGGCTACTGTATCTTCTCTATGTCACTACTTTCACATGGGGCACATTCAATGGGATGGAACGTTAAGAACTTTGCAGGTAGAAATGCATTGGGCTGCCACATTTACCCATTCTTAATTAAATATATCATTTTGTTCAATATCTGAAAGCTCTGTAAAATTGCATCCTCCTAAATAAGCCCCTGGCGTGGCTGACACGTGTAATGCAGTCACAAGCTGCATCGTATTAACAATGTATCAACTGTACCTACACTGTTATATAAATTGTTGCAGGTATATCCATTGCATGTTCTAAATGTAGCAGCAGAGGGAGCGCGAGACGTGGCCTTTTCACGTGAAGGTAAAAGGCGCGCAAGCGCAGTAGGTCTCTCCTTCACATGGTTACTATGGTTACTACACAATAGGGGACGGGATAGGGGGCTGTGTAAAGGGGGAAGAAAAAACGAAAGGAGAGAGTAGGGAGGTGGTTTGCAGAACCGCTTGACTGATCACACTGTAGCTTGCTCCCCCGACTCTGTGCAGAGTAAAAGAGAGAGGTAGACCGGGAGAGGGAGAGAGAGGTGGAAGGAGAAGAAACGGGGTAGGTCTCGGCCTAGGTTTTAGGGGAAAGGTTTATACACTCAAAGAAGAACTCCGTTCTAGGCATGAATAGAATGGACACGGAAACTTTGAGAATGCACTATTATCTAGGCTATAATGGCATTATTCAGTTCGATGCTCTTTGACTACACGTTGGGCTGCATGCTGTAGCCATTTGCCTATCAATACAATGACGGGGAGAAGTTTTAGAACAAAGGGAGAAAAGGTACGATTCTGTAAGCTGAGTTATTGTGTGTATAAAGGATCCATGCAAATTAGCTTATAGTGGGCTAATGCACAGTGATCCTACATAGGAGTGGGGGAAGATAAAGCTGAAAAAGGGACTTCTCTCCTTCCCTCCCCTCTTCTGAGTGTTGGCCCTCTGCGCCTCTTCCTTCTCCCTGCCTCCCTTTCTTCTCGCTCCCCCATTCCTTAAGAATATGCAAATCACGCCCTCCTCGCCCTCTCTTTCTCTCTTCCTCGAAGTGCATCCCTTGCTCGCCCTCAGTAGACTGTGTGACTGTACCGACAGCAAAAAGTGCAAGTCGTCTTGACGGAGGAAGGGGGAGAAAGAGAAGGGGGAGAAGGGGGTGGGGAAGAGGCAAACGTACGCATCAATTCGTACAGTCTTCAGCGGCACCCTGTTTTTTCCTGCAACGATTTGGGAAGGAGAGAGAACATTCTGCATTATTTGCGGAACCGTTGCAATATGATCCAGCAGCCTCTGTTTATAGGTGCGCGTGCTGCCCCTATGTGTGCATGTCAACGTACAGTATAAACCGAGAGAGACGGTTAAAGAAAGGGAGAGTGAAAGGGGACACGCATCGCTGGATATCATAGGTAAGGAGAAGGGAAAATGGATGCTTATATATTTTTGCTATTCTTGTTGGCCACGTTTGTGTCTTCCCTCCCCTTTCTTTGTGCGTTAACGATCATGCGTTATGTGTAATTCATGCCCGGGTAAAATGTGTGTTAGGTTACAACGCACAACAGACGCACTCACATTCCAACGAGAAAAGGCGTCTCGGTGAAGAATGGCATTCGCCATTCTATTCCGAATGATTTTTTCAAGACATGAAAAAAAACAGTACGCTATGGGAGAAACACAACAGGCATAGATAGACAGACACAGGACCCATTCTATTCTGCATTATCAGTGTTAGCCAATATGTGCTATTACACATAGCGTCTACATCATCGGTCTAGTCTATTCCGATGTAGCTCGCTTGCTGTACAGGATAGCAGAGCCGGTCGCATCTGCATGGGTATCAATAACAGTAGCGGGAGAAGAAAGGAGAAAGAGAACCGTTGCGGTGCCTGCTTCTCGGTGCCTGCTTGTCGGTGTTGTGAGCTGTGTAAACTGCATACTTACACGGGCTAAAGACATGCTGCGATGCTTCACATATTTCATTTTAATGCATTCATGTGTGTGAGAGCGAGAAACAGTTAATGTGCACATATGTGTGTGTCTGTTTGACCATTGCTATACATTGTTTGATTATTATAAGCTATGGTAAATGCTGTGTTTGCTTTTAGTGTTGATGGACCACAGCCAGGGACCAGCAAATTAAACCATGAATAGTAGCAGCCAGCCACCTGTGACTAAGATATACACTGACTGTATACAGTATCTATGTGTCATTGGGATCCATAGCCTCCCTCCTCTGCTTTACATTGGGCCCATAGGCCTACACTCCCCACATATTGATTTCATAGCACAAGTGATGGCTCATCATTGACTGTGTGGAATTGTGAATTCTTTAACTACTGCAATATAGTAGACAACATGTCTATGGGAAAAGTCACTATAGCGCCATGCACATTGGACATGTAAAGGAGGGGGTTCTGTGAACCAAGATAGCTTGACGACTGACCAGTAGCCTAGTCTGAGACGTGGACTTGTGTTAGCTCTCCAGGCTAATGCCTAGGCTTTAGCTCAGCAGGATAACACAGTCTTGTGGAGCTTAGTCCAGGTTCAAAGCCAGTTGGTGACACACACTCCCCTGATGTTGAATTCATAGTGACTATTCACTACTATTCAATGTGTGTGTCTGTGTGTGAATCTGTAACTAACAGCTGTAACTGTTTGTATAAAGTGTGTGAGTGTATGAATAAGTCAACATATGCAGTATGCACTAATAATTCATACATGTAGTAATGGTGCCACCACACACTGAATCTGTGTGTTTACTGCTCGATGGGTTGAACACAAGGACCTCTATTGTCAGTGCTAACTACCTGGCTAAATATATCCCTTCATTTCACCCACTGTGCCACTGTTCTATTTATATCCTCATTCAGTATACATGAGCTTGACTGGGTGAATGGGTGAATGAGTTGGACCTGTACAACCTGTGTCATATTTCATAGTCTACTACCCTAATGAATGAATGGGTGAATGAGTTGGACCTGTACAACCCGTGTCATATTTCATAGTCTACTACCCTAATGAATGAAGGGGTGAATGAGTTGGACATATATGTTGCATGTCATGGTCAATTACCTGTATCTATTAGTGATGGGGGGAAGATCAGTTACATATTGGGATATTGTTTTTGATGATATATCGTATCGCATCGTTTTGACAATATTGCAATATTATTTTCCCATGACTGATCAAAACTCGCTTTCTCATGATCTGTTGTCTCTTTGCAGCAGAGATATGGTGAGCAATATTTTTGGAACATCAAATCGCAATAAAATCACAGTATCGATACACAAAACATAGAATTGTGAGAATCGCAATACATATTTTATTGGCACCTAAGTATGATGATAATATTGTATAGTGAGGTCCCTGGCAATTCCCAGCTCTAGATCTATGAATGAATGAATTATCAGACTATTAACCCCATGCAGGTTTGGGTCTGGGGCTGGGCTCTTTTTAACCCCATGCAGGTTTGGGTCTGGGGCTGGGCTCTTTTTAACCCCATGCAGGTTTGGGTCTGGGGCTGGGCTCTTTTTAACCCCATGCAGGTTTGGGGCTGGGCTCTTTTTAACCCCATGCAGGTTTGGGTCTGGGGCTGGGCTCTTTTTAACCCCATGCAGGTTTGGGTCTGGGTCTGGGCTCTTTTTAACCCCATGCAGGTTTGGGTCTGGGTCTGGGCTCTTTGTAACCCCATGCAGGTTTGGGTCTGGGGCTGGGCTCTTTTTAACTCCATGCAGGTTTGGGGCTGGGCTCTTTTTAACCCCATGCAGGTTTGGGGCTGGGCTCTTTTTAACCCCATGCAGGTTTGGGGCTGGACTCTTTTTAACCCCATGCAGGTTTGGGGCTGGGCTCTTTTTAACCCCATGCAGGTTTGGGGCTGGGCTCTTTTTAACCCCATGCAGGTTTGGGGCTGGGCTCTTTTTAACCCCATGCAGGTTTGGGTCTGGGTCTGGGCTCTTTTTAACCCCATGCAGGTTTGGGGCTGGGCTCTTTTTAACCCCATGCAGGTTTGCTTTTGGGCTGGGCTCCTGTAGGGTAGGTAAGGGATAATGTGGCTCTGGGATAGCCCTGGAGATGGCTATAACAGCTTAAACTCTTTCTGACCCAGGTTTAAACAACACCTTAGTGGGTTCTGATAGGCTGATAAAGACTAGAACACATACACGCATCCAATTGCTTTGGGAAGGTGCTGTGCAGTATTCAATGTTCATCAGCATAAGGGAATAATCTGTGCACACTATTTTCTTCCAAATGTGTTTATTGTCATACACAACAGTATCTATACATCTGTGAACAGATTCCATGTCCTTAAAGGAAAACTCCACCCAAAACGATATTTTGGTATTTTTTTCAGTAGTCCATTGTTGAATTGGCGGTATGAATCAAAATGGGACTATATCAATTGTGGGACTATATAAACAATGGACTAATGAAACAAATACCAAAATATCGTTTTCGGGTGGAGTTTTCCTTTAACTGTGATTCTTCTGAATGAACTGAACTGCGGTGTATTACTCATCAATGCATCCATTCAGTATTGAAGTGTGATATGAGTCAGATATCAGTTTTCCTGTAGCATCGTTGTGTTGAGGATCCTTGACTTGTATATGCACTCAAAGCCATGCCAGGTTAATCAGTCCACCATTGCAATGAATTGCCTATAACTGTAGTTGTAATGTTATTGTTCGATATTGATTGTTCAATATTTATCCTTCGATATGTGTACAGCATTTGTTATTATGATTGATGGTGCTCTGTAACGTGTCCTGTAAAATAACGTGTTGTTTTATTGTTGTTGTATCACTGTATTTGATTTGTATGGGGTTTTCTGATGCTACCTAATTCAATGGGACTGGCCTGGTTAGGTAGACAATTCATCATTGTGGTGTTTTTTTCCAGGTTGTAGAAGCTCAGATGGTGGTGAGGTGATTTTCAGTCCTACAGAGAAAGACAAGGACACCACTTCATTCACTGCTATGGCCTGTGGGGAGGGATGGACATCATAAAGGAGTAACGATGAAAACTCGAACTCACAAAGAATCGGTATGAACTGTTTCAATGGCTTCCTTCATCTCTACCATGTTCCCCTGTGTAGCTGAGTGTGCATGTGTGGGTCAGATTGCAGATGTGTTTATTGTTAATATGTTGTATTATATTGCACGGAGATGGATTGTGATGTTATATTTTACATCATTTAAGATGAATAAGACTTTTGAAGTTAAGATATTCTGTGTGTGTATTCTGTGTGTATATTCTTTGTGGACATTGATGTCATAATTATTTCTCTCTCTGTTCTCTTCTCACCTTGTCGTTCTTGCTGTTTTCTACCCTCCCAATTCCTCTTCTCTCTCCTTTCCCTCCTCATGCTCTTACCCCCCCCCCCCCCACCCATCACTGATGCTCTATCCTTTCTCCCTCATTCCTGCCCCCTCCCTATTTCATCATCCTTCGTTCCACCTTACCCTTCCCTGATCCCCTCTCCCTTCCTTTCTGCCCCCTCTATCCCCCACTTTTTTCTTTCCCCCTTTCCCCCTCTCTCACTCCTTGGTTTTGTCCTCTACTGTTCTCTTTACTTATTGTTTTGACCCCTTTACCACCCTCTACCCCCCCCCGACCCCCATTTACCTCCACCTACACCCCTTTACCTCTCACTACCCCCCTCGACCCCCATTTACCTCCCTCTACACCCCTCAACCCCCCTTTACCCACCTCTACCCCCCTTTACCCACCTCTACCCCCTTTTACCCACCTCTACCCCCTTTTACCTACCTCATAACCCATTTCCCCTTCTCTCTCTTCATTTGTTCCTTCTCTCTCCTTTTCTCCTCCTTCTTCTTGCCCCTTCCACCCCTGGCGGTTCAGATGCCAATGCGCAGTGGGCGGAGGCGGGGGGGAAGCAACGAGGAGAGGAGGGGTAGACGCCCGCATCCCAGCCCTTCTCGTGCAGAACGAAACGACAGGCAGACGGTGAGAACCTATCATGTTTTATGTCTGTTCTTTCCCGTGTTCTCTCTAAGAAACTCTTGTAATGTTGTCCCTCTGTGTCTCTAGTAATGGCAGTCTCTTTCTCCTTTTGGCTTTGTTTGTCATGTAGTCTTTCCATCTAGATTTGTCTATAGTAAAGTGTGTGTGTGGACGTGTTTAACTATTCTTGTGGGTACCAACTGGGGACAAATGCTATTTCTAGGGGGTTTAGGGTTAAGGTTGGAATTATTGTTAGGGTTAGAATTGCGTTAAGGGTTAGGAGCTAATGTTAGGTTTAGGGTTAAGGTTAGGTTTTTGGGTTAAGGTTAGGGTAAGAGTACGGGTTAGGGCTAGGGTTTAGGGAAAATAGGATTTTGAATGGGACTGAATTGTGTGGCCCCACAAGGTTAGCTGTACAGTCTTGGCCAAAAGTTTTGAGAATGACACACATATTAAGTCTGCTGCCTTAGTGTCTTTAGATCTTTTTTGTCTGATGTTACTATGGAATACTGAAGTATAATTACAAAAATTTCATAAGTGTCAAAGGCATTTATTGACAATTACAAGTTGCATTACAAGTTGATGCAAAGAGTCAATATTTGCAGTGTTGACCCTTCTTTTGCAAGACCTCTGCAATCCGCCCTGGCATGCTGTCAATTAACTTCTGGGCCTCATCCTGACTGATGGCAGCCCATTCTTGCAAAGTCAATGCTTGGAGTTTGTCAGAATTTGTGGATTTTTGTTTGTCCACCCGCCTCTTGAGGATTGACCACAAGTTCTCAATGGAATTAAGGTCTGGGGATTTTCCTGGCCATGGACCCAAAATATTGATGTTTTATTCCCCGAGCCACTTAGTTATCACTTTTGCCTTATGGCAAGGTGCTCCATCATGCTGGAAAAGGCATTGTTTTTCACCAAACTGTTCCTGGATGGTTGGGAGAAGTTTCTCTCGGAGGATGTGTTGGTACCATTCCTTATTCATGGCTGCGTTCTTAGGCAAAATTGTGAGTGAGCTCACTCCCTTGGCTGAGAAGCAACCCCACACATGAATGGTCTCAAGATGTTTTACCGTTGGCATGACACAGGACTGATGGTAGCTCTCACCTCGTCTTCTCCGGACAAGCTTTTTTCCGGATGCCCCAAACAATCGGAAACGGGATTCATCAGAGAAAATAACTGTACCCCCAGTCCTCAGCAGTCCAATCCCTGTGCCTTTTGCAGAATATCAGTCTGTCCCTGTTGTTTTTTTCTGGAGAGAAGTGGCTTCTTTGCTGCCCTTCTTGACACCAGGCCATCCTCCAAAAGTCTTCGCCTCACTGTGCGTGCAGATGCACTCACACCTGCCTGATGCCATTCCTGAGCAAACTCTGTACTGGTGGTGCCCCGATCCCGCAGCTGAATCAACTTTAGGAGACGGTCCTGGCGCTTGCTGGACTTTCTTGGGTGCCGAGAAGCCTTCTTCACAACAATTGAACTGCTCTCCTTGAAGTTCTTGATGATCCGATAAATGGTTGATTTAGGTGTAATCTTACTGGCAGCAATATCCTTGCCTGTGAAGCCCTTTTTGTGCAAAGCAATGATGACGGCATGTGTTTCCTTGCAGGTAACCATGGTTGAAAGAGGAAGAACAATGATTCCAAGCACCACCTTCCTTTTGAAGCTTCCAGTCTGTTATTCGAACTCAATCAGCATGACAGAGTGATCTCCAGCCTTGTCAATACTCACACCTGTGTTAACGAGAGAATCACTGACATGATGTCTGCTGGTCCTTTTGTGGCAGGGCTGAAATGCAGTGGAAATGTTTTTGCATGGCAAAGAGGGACTTTGTAATTAATTGCTATTTGTCTGATCACTCTTCATAACATTCTGGAGTATATGCAAATTGCCATCATACAAACTGAGGCAGCAGACTTTGTGAAAATTAATATTTGTGTCATTCTCAAAACTTTTGGCCACGACTGTACAAGAGTGTGTGTGTGTCTGTGTGTCTGTGTCTGTGTGTACATGTGTGTGTGAGTGAGAGAAGAGGCTGTCAGTCATTAGATATTGATCTACATGTAAGCCTTAATGAAGCCGTGTGTCTGTATGCCTGTATGAGTCATCACCACCATGGTTGCCTTATACATACAATTGTGGTGCCAAAGTGGTGTGTTTTATACTGCTTTACCTGCAGTGACATCTCTCGTTGAGTTTGTCTTTCTTACTTAAAAAAATGATATGCATGCATATTCTGTATCTTAGCAAAGAGCTGCTGGCGAGGAATTGGCTGTCAGTCGCTTCAATCACAGATCGCAAGGCCATGATTCGTCAGAGAGTGAAGGGGAGGAACTTGTGCCTCCGCCAAAGAGGCAGAAAGTCCAGGTTAGTGTAATGTGATGTTGAACTGCACCACTAGGTGGAATTAGGATGTTTTAATGTCAACATTTAATTAATAAATACTTTCCTCATATTCACCTTATGTCATCAGGATTCTTCCTCTGTCACCAACCCACCGACTTCAACTCATTCAACTGACAGTACTCCACCTACTATACCGCCCCCACCCTCGGCTCCCAGACAGTCACGTGACAGTGACAACGAGGATGGTCAATCCCAGGGCAGCAGGAGCTCAGTTGTAGGGAGCTTGGCCAATAGTCTGAGCAGTGGGCGGGACATCGACCAGGACAATCGATCTTCCTCCCCGAGTCTCTCTGCCTCGCCTCCAGCCAGTTTAGACTCTGACTCTGATGGTCCAGACTCACCAAAGCAAGGAGAGGGGGAACGGGAGAAAAGGAAAGAGGGAGGAGTGGGGAAGACAGGAGGAGAGGAAAGGAGAGCAGCCAGAGAGGGGAGAGGGGATGAGTCTTGCGGGGATGGAGAAAGGAAGGATGGAGGAATAGAGGACAGCCCTTCTCTGAAGCTGCCATCCTCCTCCATATCTTCCTCTGCTCCTGTTCCCTCTCTCCGCGGAGCAGGGGATTCAGCCAATGACAGCAATAGTTGCAGGAAGTCCTATTTCTCACAGGACTCCAAGCTGGTAAGCAAGATGGAGTATGGACCGGCCAGCGCTGACACTGTGCACAGTGGCAATCGAATGAACTCCAAAGCTAAAGCTCAGTGCGTGACCAAGGCAACTGTCGCCGGGGGAGACTATCCCCACGGCAACCCCAACATTCCACACCCCCCTCCACCACCCCTTCCTCCTCCACCAGCACTGAAACCCTTAGAACTAGGGGGGCAGAACCTGCCCTCAGAAGTCAAGGTAGAGAGAGAGAAAATGGAGAAAGGTGAGAAACTGATGGACAACAAGACGGCTCCTCCCTCTCTGTTACCCCAAACCAGCCCATTACCCCCCTCCCAGCCCCCGCCCCACCCCCACCACTACAGCCCCACCGGATGGCAGGGAGGCACCGCAACCGGTTGCCAGGGGAGCTGGGGCTACACCCGTTACTCTGGTAACCACCACGCTCACCAGCCGCAGCACCAACCCCCAGTGCAGCAGCAGCAACTGCCATCCGTCTACAACCCCCCTTCCTCCCGTCATTCGTCCTCCTCCCACCCCCCTTACCTCCCCCACCCCCACAAGGAGTACCTCCCCAGGTACGCTTCTGGGGGAGGGGAAAGGGAGAGGGGGGCGGCCGGCGAGAGGGAGAGGGGGGGAGTGAGGGTGGAGTATGGGGGGAGGGAGATAGGTAGGGATTTCTCGGCTAGTAGTGGTAGTAACAGCAGCACTTCTGGTGGGATGGGGGGTCCTAATGGGGTCCAAGGGAGGGAGTTTGTGGGTCAGAACCGGGAGTACCCAGGCCTGGGACCTCAGGGCTCTGTGAGAGACCCCCCCATGGGTCCTGGGGGAAGAGAATTTGGACCGGGGGTGTTCAGAGAAAGAGAGAGGGAGAGGGAGGGAGAGAGGGATGTAGGAGGAAGGGAGTTTCCTTTACAGAAACGTAATGAGAATCAGAACAGAGAGTTTGGACCCACCGGTGCTGGGGGAGGAAGGGGGCACCCGAGAGACAAAGAGGGGGGGCGGTGGGGCGAGTTTGGAGGCCAGATGAGAGAGGTGGGGGGCAATGGTAACCCCAATAATAACCCCCTCCCCCTAGGAAACCCCTCAAGCTCGACCAGTGGGTTACCTGCAGCCCCCATGCTAAACCGCGACCCCCCTTCCTCACCCCAAAACAACCCCAGCCACCCTACCCTACCCCCCCACCCACATCCTCAAAGCGCCTCCAAACGAGACTACCCCCCATCGATGGACCAGGGACAGACAAGGCACAGTCCCCCCCCTGGACCAGAACACTTCCACAGAGAGTACCCTCCTGGGGCCAAGGACTATCCCCCTGGTGGCCCACCCTCCACCGGCCCGGCCCGTGAGTACCCCAGTCCTCCCGGAATGACTCCAAACCTGGGCCGAGACTACCCAGGTGGACCTCAGATCCCCCACTTGCCCCACCCCCACTTTCCAGCCCAGCAGCCCAGAGACAGGGACCGAGAGAGGGACACCAACCAGCGAGAGTCGTCTCTCTACCAAAACCGTGGCGGTCCCCCCCAACCCCCGTCTCTTTCTCCCTCCTCTTCCTCCTCCACTCCTCATGGACACCCTCCGAATGCTCCTTACCCTCCTCCGCCACCTCCTCCCCCTCTCCCCCCTCCCCAAACCTCCCTCGCTCAGCCCCAACCCCCCTCCGGCCTGGGACCCAATCACGTTCGTCCGGCAAATTATTCTTCCTCCAATCAGACTCCTACAACACCCCTCTCTCCTTTACTAAGCCCCTCAACCAATCAGATGGGAGGGTTTCCTTCCTACCCGCCAGGCTCCTCCTCCGGGGCCAACATGTCACTTCCTGGTTCAGGTGTGTCACCTGGCTGTCGGCCCTCACCTTTTCACAGCACTTTGAACAGCCACGCCCCCTTCAGCAGCCCCTACCACTCCAATGGGAACAGTGGGAACAACCTGGTCCCGACTAACAGCAATAGTAACAGTAGCAGTGGCAGCAGCCATACCAACTCTCTCTCTCAGTCCCTCTCACCTCAAAACGCCTCAAAAGGACCCCCACCTCTTAGTAACCCCGGCAACAACAATGGCACTTCGGCCCCTGGCTGTAGCGCCTCACTTCCTAGAGATGGGCATTCTGATTCGTCCACAGGTCCACCTCCCCCACCTGTCATCAAGGAGGAACCAATAGAGGAGAGGGAGGAGAGTGAAAGCCCACCTCCTGTTTTGAGAAGCCCCTCCCCTGAGCCCAAGCCGGTGGACATTCCGATCCACGCTAGCCAATCAGCACGGTGAGATGGGACAGGCGTCATAGCAACAGAAGGGCTCCATCATATGTCACTCTAACAAGTTCTAACAACTGATTTATGTGGTTTTATCTCTGTTTTGTCACTGGCACTTATCATAATATGTCAGCTATTATTTATAGATAAAGGGGCTGAGAAATGTATTCCTGTCACAGAAGATGTTTTGTAGACAGGCCTACAGTATAATCAAAGACAACAACACCCATCACAGAAGATGTTTTGTAGACTGGCCTACAGTATAATCAAAGACAACAACACCATCACAGAAGATGTTTTGTAGACTGGCCTACAGTATATCAACGATAACACCACCCATCACAGAAGATGTTTTGTAGACTGGCCTACAGTATAATCAAAGACAACAACACCTGTCACAGAAGATGTTTTGTAGATAGGCCTACAGTATATCAACGACAACAACACCTGTCACAGAATATGTTTTGTAGACAGGCCTACAGTATAATCAAAGACAACAACACCCATCACAGAAGATGTTTTGTAGACAGGCCTACAGTATAATCAAAGACAACACCACCATCACAGAAGATGTTTTGTAGACAGGCCTACAGTATAATCAAAGACAACAACACCATCACAGAAGATGTTTTGTAGACAGGCCTACAGTATATCAAAGACAACAACACCCATCACAGAAGATGTTTTGTAGATAGTCCTACAGTATAATCAAAGACAACAACACCTGTCACAGAAGATGTTTTGTAGATAGTCCTACAGTATATCAAAGACAACAACACCTGTCACAGAAGATGTTTTGTAGATAGTCCTACAGTATAATCAAAGACAACAACACCTGTCACAGAAGATGTTTTGTAGATAGTCCTACAGTATATCAAAGACAACAACACCTGTCACAGAAGATGTTTTGTAGATAGTCCTACAGTATATCAAAGACAACAACACCTGTCACAGAAGATGTTTTGTAGATAGTCCTACAGTATATCAACGATAACACCACCCATCACAGAAGATGTTTTGTAGATAGTCCTACAGTATATCAACGATAACACCACCCATCACAGAAGACATTGCCAGATAATAAAGATAGTATCATCATATGGGAACAAAATCCGATGCATAAATTTGTTATATTTTGCTGATGTGGTTGTAGGTTCCACAGGGTTCTAGATCGGGGCAGTGGAAACTCCTGCGCCCGCAGCGACGTTCTCTTTGTCCCCCTGGACGGCTCCAAACTGTGGAAGAAGAGGAACGAGGTGATCGAGAGAGCCCGGAGAGAGGTGGAGCAGAGGGCCAGAGACCTGAGGGAGAAAGAGCGGGAACGAGAGAGGGAGAGAGAGAGGGAGCGGGACCTGGAGAGGCATCTACAAGTGAGTATATTGAGGCAGGGAGGGGGAGGCGATGAGCGAGGGAGAGGGACACAATGCTCAATTTCCTTCTCCATTTTGTCTCTTTAAATGCTCCCTCTTTCCCTGCAGCAACAGAAGGACAATAACAATGGAAATATACAACGCCAGGGATCCTCTCTCTTCTTCCCCTCCTCCTCCATCCTCCTCGACCCTAACTCCTCTTCTTCTAACCCTGGGTCTCACCCTCAACCTCACCCCCAGCAGCACCACTCCCACCCTCACCCCCACGCTCACCTCCACCACTCCCACCTCCACCCCTCCCTCTCTCAACACATCCCACACTCCCTCCTCATGCAGTCAATGGGGGGTTCAACGGTGGTTGGCCCACAGGGGGCTCTGGGGATCGGGTTAGGAGGGCCGTACCTGGGCCCTGACACCCCCGCACTGCGGACCCTGAGCGAGTACGCCCGGCCCCACGCCATGTCCCCCCTCGGGGCTAGTCGCCAACACCAACACCCACATGTCCACCATCATGGCCACCCTCATGGCCACCCCCATGTCCACCCCTCCTTCTTCCTCCCCCAGTTCCAGAACCATGCTCTGGCCCACCCACATCACATGCCTGCTGATGCAGCCACAGCGGCAGCCATCTTGGGTTTCCTCTATGGGGGCAGTATGGAGGGAGGGCCAGGGGGACATGGAGGAGGACATGGGGGGATGGGGGGTGCAGGGTTAGGGGGGATGGGGTTTCCCCATGCAGTGGCAGCCCACCGTGAGCGCATGAAGCCGGGGTTTGAGTTTAAGAGTGAGGACAGGGTGTACCAGCCAGGCTCCTTGGGAGATCCTACGGCTCTCGCCCTCGCCCACTCCCACTCGCATGCCCACGCACACGCTCATGCACATGCTCACTCCCTACTGCTGGGGGGAGGGGGTGGAGGTGAGGTGGCCATTTATGGCACCCCCCCTCCCCAGGCTCCTCCACCCCCACCACCGCCCCTCCAGAACCCAGCGTTAGCCCCAGTGAGTCGCCTCCCTAACCCTCCTCCCGCCCCTCAGTCCCTCTCCAACCCTCCCCCCTTCTCCCTGCTTCCTCCCTCGCTACCCTCTCACCCTGCACCTGCACCAGCCCCTCCACCCCCAGTCCCGGTAGCTGCACCTCTGCCCACTCCTCCTCCACCCTCCTCTAACCCTGTTTCATCCCTCCATCACCCCGCAACGCACTCCTTTCCCAGCTCCCTCCCCCCATCTCACCCCCCACCTGCCCCGGCCCCGGTGACCGCCCCTCCCGAGACCTACCCCCCTCTCACTCGCTCCCCCACCACATCTGAGAGAGAGAGGAGTGGAGAGAGGGAGAGAGAAAGAGAGCGAGACAGAGCGGGGCTGCCAGCCGGTGGAGAGAGGGGACGAGAGAGGGAGAGGGAGCGAGAGAGAGAAAGAGAAAGAGGGGGAAGCAATGGAAGTGGAGGAAGTGGTGGAAGTGGAGGAGGAGGAACAGGAGGAGAGATTCCGGGGCGTCTTCAGATGTTGAACGTCACGCCTCATCATCACCAGCACTCACACATCCACTCCCACCTGCACCTGCACCAGCAAGACACAGGTACCCACTGCTGCTAACCACAGTTGTGATCTTGTACTATGATCTACACACTACTATTTAGTGCTCTTTTGAGCTGGACCTGAGAAAGCTCTTCCTGTCTGATACAGATGTTGATGATAACGTGGTTGTTGATGCTGTGACTCTTATTAAATATCTCCTTGTGTTTCCTGTTACATCATTGGCCCCTAGCGGCGGGCGGGGTGCACCCCCTGATGGACCCATTGGCGTCGGGGTCTCCCCTGGCCCGCCTGCCCTACCCAGGGGCAGCGCTGGGCACCCCCATCCTGGCACACCCCCTCACTGAAAGCGAGGTGCTACGACAACAACTCTTCGGTGAGGAAAGCATTGTTTTTTCAGTCTGTTTGTCTGCCTGTCTGTCTGTGTTTTATCATGAATATGATACCTACTGTAACTATCTTTCTGTCACTATCTACCTCACCTGTCTCTCCACTCCTCCTCTCACCTGTCTCTCTCTTCTCCACTCCTCCTCTCACCTGTCTCTCTCTTCTCCACTCCTTCTCTCACCTGTCTCTCTCTTCTACACTCCTCCTCTCACCTGTCTATCTCTTCTACACTCCTCCTCTCACCTGTCTGTCTCTTCTACACTCCTCCTCTCACCTGTCTCTCTCTTCTCCACTCCTCTCACCTGTCTCTCCCTTCTCCACTCCTCCTCTCACCTGTCTATATCCTTCTCCACTCCTCCTCTCACCTGTCTCTCTCTTCTCCACTCGTCCTCTCACCTGCCTATCCCTTCTCCACTCCTCCTCTCACCTGTCTCTCCCTTCTCCACTCCTCCTCTCACCTGTCTATCTCCTTCTCCACTCCTCCTCTCACCTGTCGCTCTCCTTCTCCACTCCTCCTCTCACCTGTCTCTCTCTTCTCCACTCCTCCTCTCACCTGTCTCTCCCTTCTCTACTCCTCCTCTCACCTGTCTATCTCCTTCTCCACTCCTCCTCTCACCTGTCTCTCCTTTTCTCCACTCCTCCTCTCACCTGTCTATCTCCTTCTCCACTCCTCCTCTCACCTGTCTCTCTCCTTCTCCACTCCTCCTCTCACCTGTCTCTCTCTTCTCCACTCCTCCTCTCACCTGTCTATCTCCTTCTCCACTCCTCCTCTCACCTGTCTATCTCCTTCTCCACTCCTCCTCTACCGGTCAATCTCCTTCTCCACTCCTCCTCTTACCGATTTCTCCCTTCTCCACTCCTCCTCTCACCTGTCTCTCTTCTACACTCCTCTTCTCACCTGTCTATCTCCTTCTCCACTCCTCCTCTCACCTGTCTCTCTCCTTCTCCACTCCTCCTCTCACCTGTCTCTCTCTTCTCCACTCCTCCTCTCACCTGTCTATCTCCTTCTCCACTCCTCCTCTCACCTGTCTATCTCCTTCTCCACTCCTCCTCTCACCTCTCTCTGCCCTTCTCCACTCCTCCTCTCACCTGTCTATCTCCTTCTCCACTCCTCCTCTCACCTCTCTCTGCCCTTCTCCACTCCTCCTCTCACCTGTCTATCTCCTTCTCCACTCCTCCCCTCACCTGTCTCTCCCTTCTCAAATCCTCCTCTCAATTGTCTACCTCCTCCTCCACTCCTCCTCTCACCTGTATCTCTCTTCTCCACTCCTCCTCTCACCTGTCTATCTCCTTCTCCACTCCTCCTCTCACCTGTCTCTTGTCTTCTCCACTCCTCTTCTCACTTGTCTATCTCCTTCTCCACTCCTCCTCTCACCTGTCAATCTCCTTCTCCACTCCTCCTCTCACCTGTCTACCTCCTTCTCCACTCCTCCTCTCACCTGTCTCTTGTCTTCTCCACTCCTCTTCTCACCTGTCAATCTCCTTCTCCACTCCTCCTCTCACCTGTCTACCTCCTTCTCCACTCCTCCTCTCACCTGTCTCTTGTCTTCTCCACTCCTCCTCTCACCTGTCTCTTGTCTTCTCCACTCCTCCTCTCACCTGTCTACCTCCTTCTCCACTCCTCTTCTCACCTGTCTCTTGTCTTCACTCCTCCTCTTCTCACCTGTCTATCTCCTTCTCCACTCTTCCTCTTACCTGTCTCTCTCTTCTTCACTCCTCCTCTCACATGTCTCTCTCTTCTCCACTCCTCCTCTCACTTGCCTCTCCCTTCTCCACTCCTCCTCTCACCTGTCTCTCTCTTCTCCACTCCTGCTCTCACTTGCCTCTCCCTTCTCCACTCCTCCTCTCACCTGTCTCTCCTCCACTCCTCCTCTCACCTGTCTCCTCTTCTCCACTCCTTCTCTCACCTGTCTCTTCCGTTCTCCACTCCTCTCACTTGTCTATCTCCTTCTCCACTCTTCCTCTTACCTGTCTCTCTCTACTACACTCCTCCTCTCACCTGTCTCTCCCTTTCTCCACTCTTCCTCTCACATGTCTCTCTCTTCTCTACTCCTCCTCTCACTTGTCTATCTCCTTCTCCACTCCTCCTCTCACTTGTCTACCTCTTTCTCCACTCCACCTCTCACCTGTCTACCTCCTTCTCCACTCCTCTTCTCACCTGTCTCTCCCTTTCTCCACTCTTCCTCTCACATGTCTCTCTCTTCTCTACTCCTCCTGTCACTTGTCTACCTCCTTCTCCACTCCTCCTCTCACCTGTCTCTCTCTTCTCCACTCCTCCTCTCATCTGTCTCTCCCTTCTCCACTCCTCCTCTCACCTGTCTATCTCCTTCTACACTCCTCCTCTCACCTGTCTCTTGTCTTCTCCACTCCTCTTCTCACTTGTCTATCTCCTTCTCCACTCCTCCTCTCACCTGTCAATCTCCTTCTCCACTCTTCCTCTTACCTGTCTCTCTATTCTCCACTCCTCCTCTCACCTGTCTCCTCTTCTCCACTCCTCCTCTCACCTGTCTCTCCCCTTCTCAACTCCTCTCACTTGCCTCTCTCTTCTCCACTCCTCCTCTCATCTGTCTCTCCCTTCTCCACTCCTCCTCTCACCTGTCTATCTCCTTCTACACTCCTCCTCTCACCTGTCTCTTGTCTTCTCCACTCCTCTTCTCACTTGTCTATCTCCTTCTCCACTCCTCCTCTCACCTGTCAATCTCCTTCTCCACTCTTCCTCTTACCTGTCTCTCTCTTCTCCACTCCTCCTCTCACCTGTCTCCTCTTCTCCACTCCTTCTCTCATCTGTCTCTTCCGTTCTCCACTCCTCTCACTTGTCTATCTCCTTCTCCACTCTTCCTCTTACCTGTCTCTCTCTACTACACTCCTCCTCTCACCTGTCTCTCCCTTTCTCCACTCTTCCTCTCACATGTCTCTCTCTTCTCTACTCCTCCTCTCACTTGTCTACCTCCTTCTCCACTCCTCCTCTCACCTGTCTCTCTCTTCTCCACTCCTCCTCTCATCTGTCTCTCCCTTCTCCACTCCTCCTCTCACCTGTCTCTCCCTTTCCCCACTCCTCCTCTCACATGTCTCTCTCTTCTCCACTCATCCCCTCACCTATCTCTCCCTTCTCCACTCCTCCCCTCACCTGTCTCTCCCTTCTCAAATCCTCCTCTCAATTGTCTACCTCCTCCTCCACTCCTCCTCTCACCTGTCTCTCTCTTCTCCACTCCTCCTCTCACCTGTATCTCTCTTCTCCACTCCTCCTCTCACCTGTCTATCTCCTTCTCCACTCCTCCTCTCACCTGTCTCTTGTCTTCTCCACTCCTCTTCTCACTTGTCTATCTCCTTCTCCACTCCTCCTCTCACCTGTCAATCTCCTTCTCCACTCCTCCTCTCACCTGTCTACCTCCTTCTCCACTCCTCCTCTCACCTGTCTCTTGTCTTCTCCACTCCTCTTCTCACCTGTCAATCTCCTTCTCCACTCCTCCTCTCACCTGTCTACCTCCTTCTCCACTCCTCCTCTCACCTGTCTCTTGTCTTCTCCACTCCTCCTCTCACCTGTCTCTTGTCTTCTCCACTCCTCCTCTCACCTGTCTACCTCCTTCTCCACTCCTCTTCTCACCTGTCTCTTGTCTTCACTCCTCCTCTTCTCACATGTCTCTTGTCATCACTCCTCCTCTTCTCACCTGTCTATCTCCTTCTCCACTCTTCCTCTTACCTGTCTCTCTCTTCTCCACTCCTCCTCTCACATGTCTCCTCTTCTCCACTCCTTCTCTCATCTGTCTCTTCCGTTCTCCACTCCTCTCACTTGTCTATCTCCTTCTCCACTCCTCCTCTCACCTGTCTCTCTCTTCTCCACTCCTCCTCTCATCTGTCTCTCCCTTCTCCACTCCTCCTCTCACCTGTCTCTCCCTTTCTCCACTCTTCCTCTCACATGTCTCTCTCTTCTCCACTCATCCCCTCACCTATCTCTCCCTTCTCCACTCCTCCCCTCACCTGTCTCTCCCTTCTCAAATCCTCCTCTCAATTGTCTACCTCCTCCTCCACTCCTCCTCTCACCTGTCTCTCTCTTCTCCACTCCTCCTCTCACCTTTATCTCTCTTCTCCACTCCTCCTCTCACCTGTCTATCTCCTTCTCCTCTCCTCCTCTCACCTGTCTCTTGTCTTCTCCACTCCTCTTCTCACTTGTCTATCTCCTTCTCCACTCCTCCTCTCACCTGTCAATCTCCTTCTCCACTCCTCCTCTCACCTGTCTACCTCCTTCTCCACTCCTCCTCTCACCTGTCTCTTGTCTTCTCCACTCCTCTTCTCACCTGTCAATCTCCTTCTCCACTCCTCCTCTCACCTGTCTACCTCCTTCTCCACTCCTCCTCTCACCTGTCTCTTGTCTTCTCCACTCCTCCTCTCACCTGTCTCTTGTCTTCTCCACTCCTCCTCTAACCTGTCCACCTCCTTCTCCACTCCTCTTCTCACCTGTCTCTTGTCTTCACTCCTCCTCTTCTCACCTGTCTATCTCCTTCTCCACTCTTCCTCTTACCTGTCTCTCTCTTCTCTACTCCTCCTGTCACTTGTCTACCTCCTTCTCCACTCCTCCTCTCACCTGTCTCTCTCTTCTCCACTCCTCCTCTCATCTGTCTCTCCCTTCTCCACTCCTCCTCTCACCTGTCTATCTCCTTCTACACTCCTCCTCTCACCTGTCTCTTGTCTTCTCCACTCCTCTTCTCACTTGTCTATCTCCTTCTCCACTCCTCCTCTCACCTGTCAATCTCCTTCTCCACTCCTCCTCTCACATGTCTCCTCTTCTCCACTCCGTCTCTCATCTGTCTCTTCCGTTCTCCACTCCTCTCACTTGTCTATCTCCTTCTCCACTCCTCCTCTCACCTGTCTCTCTCTTCTCCACTCCTCCTCTCATCTGTCTCTCCCTTCTCCACTCCTCCTCTCACCTGTCTCTCCCTTTCTCCACTCTTCCTCTCACATGTCTCTCTCTTCTCCACTCATCCCCTCACCTATCTCTCCCTTCTCCACTCCTCCCCTCACCTGTCTCTCCCTTCTCAAATCCTCCTCTCAATTGTCTACCTCCTCCTCCACTCCTCCTCTCACCTGTCTCTCTCTTCTCCACTCCTCCTCTCACCTTTATCTCTCTTCTCCACTCCTCCTCTCACCTGTCTATCTCCTTCTCCACTCCTCCTCTCACCTGTCTCTTGTCTTCTCCACTCCTCTTCTCACTTGTCTATCTCCTTCTCCACTCCTCCTCTCACCTGTCAATCTCCTTCTCCACTCCTCCTCTCACCTGTCTACCTCCTTCTCCACTCCTCCTCTCACCTGTCTCTTGTCTTCTCCACTCCTCTTCTCACCTGTCAATCTCCTTCTCCACTCCTCCTCTCACCTGTCTACCTCCTTCTCCACTCCTCCTCTCACCTGTCTCTTGTCTTCTCCACTCCTCCTCTCTCCTGTCTCTTGTCTTCTCCACTCCTCCTCTAACCTGTCTACCTCCTTCTCCACTCCTCTTCTCACCTGTCTCTTGTCTTCACTCCTCCTCTTCTCACCTGTCTATCTCCTTCTCCACTCTTCCTCTTACCTGTCTCTCTCTTCTCTACTCCTCCTGTCACTTGTCTACCTCCTTCTCCACTCCTCCTCTCACCTGTCTCTCTCTTCTCCACTCCTCCTCTCATCTGTCTCTCCCTTCTCCACTCCTCCTCTCACCTGTCTATCTCCTTCTACACTCCTCCTCTCACCTGTCTCTTGTCTTCTCCACTCCTCTTCTCACTTGTCTATCTCCTTCTCCACTCCTCCTCTCACCTGTCAATCTCCTTCTCCACTCCTCCTCTCACCTGTCTCCTCTTCTCCACTCCTCCTCTCACCTGTCTCTCCCCTTCTCAACTCCTCTCACTTGCCTCTCCCTTCTCCACTCCTCTTCTCACCTGTCTATCTCCTTCTCCACTCTTCCTCTTACCTGTCTCTCTCTTCTCCACTCCTCCTCTCACCTGTCTCCTCTTCTCCACTCCTTCTCTCATCTGTCTCTTCCGTTCTCCACTCCTCTCACTTGTCTATCTCCTTCTCCACTCTTCCTCTTACCTGTCTCTCTCTACTACACTCCTCCTCTCACCTGTCTCTCCCTTTCTCCACTCTTCCTCTCACATGTCTCTCTCTTCTCTACTCCTCCTCTCACTTGTCTACCTCCTTCTCCACTCCTCCTCTCACCTGTCTCTCTCTTCTCCACTCCTCCTCTCATCTGTCTCTCCCTTCTCCACTCCTCCTCTCACCTGTCTCTCCCTTTCCCCACTCTTCCTCTCACATGTCTCTCTCTTCTCCACTCATCCCCTCACCTATCTCTCCCTTCTCCACTCCTCCCCTCACCTGTCTCTCCCTTCTCAAATCCTCCTCTCAATTGTCTACCTCCTCCTCCACTCCTCCTCTCACCTGTCTCTCTCTTCTCCACTCCTCCTCTCACCTGTATCTCTCTTCTCCACTCCTCCTCTCACCTGTCTATCTCCTTCTCCACTCCTCCTCTCACCTGTCTCTTGTCTTCTCCACTCCTCTTCTCACTTGTCTATCTCCTTCTCCACTCCTCCTCTCACCTGTCAATCTCCTTCTACACTCCTCCTCTCACCTGTCTACCTCCTTCTCCACTCCTCCTCTCACCTGTCTCTTGTCTTCTCCACTCCTCTTCTCACCTGTCAATCTCCTTCTCCACTCCTCCTCTCACCTGTCTCTCTCTTCTCTACTCCTCCTGTCACTTGTCTACCTCCTTCTCCACTCCTCCTCTCACCTGTCTCTCTCTTCTCCACTCCTCCTCTCATCTGTCTCTCCCTTCTCCACTCCTCCTCTCACCTGTCTATCTCCTTCTACACTCCTCCTCTCACCTGTCTCTTGTCTTCTCCACTCCTCTTCTCACTTGTCTATCTCCTTCTCCACTCCTCCTCTCACCTGTCAATCTCCTTCTCCACTCCTCCTCTCACCTGTCTCCTCTTCTCCACTCCTCCTCTCACCTGTCTCTCCCCTTCTCAACTCCTCTCACTTGCCTCTCCCTTCTCCACTCCTCTTCTCACCTGTCTATCTCCTTCTCCACTCTTCCTCTTACCTGTCTCTCTCTTCTCCACTCCTCCTCTCACCTGTCTCCTCTTCTCCACTCCTTCTCTCATCTGTCTCTTCCGTTCTCCACTCCTCTCACTTGTCTATCTCCTTCTCCACTCTTCCTCTTACCTGTCTCTCTCTACTACACTCCTCCTCTCACCTGTCTCTCCCTTTCTCCACTCTTCCTCTCACATGTCTCTCTCTTCTCTACTCCTCCTCTCACTTGTCTACCTCCTTCTCCACTCCTCCTCTCACCTGTCTCTCTCTTCTCCACTCCTCCTCTCATCTGTCTCTCCCTTCTCCACTCCTCCTCTCACCTGTCTCTCCCTTTCCCCACTCTTCCTCTCACATGTCTCTCTCTTCTCCACTCATCCCCTCACCTATCTCTCCCTTCTCCACTCCTCCCCTCACCTGTCTCTCCCTTCTCAAATCCTCCTCTCAATTGTCTACCTCCTCCTCCACTCCTCCTCTCACCTGTCTCTCTCTTCTCCACTCCTCCTCTCACCTGTATCTCTCTTCTCCACTCCTCCTCTCACCTGTCTATCTCCTTCTCCACTCCTCCTCTCACCTGTCTCTTGTCTTCTCCATTCCTCTTCTCACTTGTCTATCTCCTTCTCCACTCCTCCTCTCACCTGTCAATCTCCTTCTCCACTCCTCCTCTCACCTGTCTACCTCCTTCTCCACTCCTCCTCTCACCTGTCTCTTGTCTTCTCCACTCCTCTTCTCACCTGTCAATCTCCTTCTCCACTCCTCCTCTCACCTGTCTACCTCCTTCTCCACTCCTCCTCTCACCTGTCTCTTGTCTTCTCCACTCCTCCTCTCACCTGTCTCTTGTCTTCTCCACTCCTCCTCTCACCTGTCTACCTCCTTCTCCACTCCTCTTCTCACCTGTCTCTTGTCTTCACTCCTCCTCTTCTCACCTGTCTCTTGTCTTCACTCCTCCTCTTCTCACCTGTCTATCTCCTTCTCCACTCTTCCTCTTACCTGTCTCTCTCTTCTCCACTCCTCCTCTCACATGTCTCCTCTTCTCCACTCCTTCTCTCATCTGTCTCTTCCGTTCTCCACTCCTCTCACTTGTCTATCTCCTTCTCCACTCCTCCTCTCACCTGTCTCTCTCTTCTCCACTCCTCCTCTCATCTGTCTCTCCCTTCTCCACTCCTCCTCTCACCTGTCTCTCCCTTTCTCCACTCTTCCTCTCACATGTCTCTCTCTTCTCCACTCATCCCCTCACCTATCTCTCCCTTCTCCACTCCTCCCCTCACCTGTCTCTCCCTTCTCAAATCCTCCTCTCAATTGTCTACCTCCTCCTCCACTCCTCCTCTCACCTGTCTCTCTCTTCTCCACTCCTCCTCTCACCTTTATCTCTCTTCTCCACTCCTCCTCTCACCTGTCTATCTCCTTCTCCACTCCTCCTCTCACCTGTCTCTTGTCTTCTCCACTCCTCTTCTCACTTGTCTATCTCCTTCTCCACTCCTCCTCTCACCTGTCAATCTCCTTCTCCACTCCTCCTCTCACCTGTCTACCTCCTTCTCCACTCCTCCTCTCACCTGTCTCTTGTCTTCTCCACTCCTCTTCTCACCTGTCAATCTCCTTCTCCACTCCTCCTCTCACCTGTCTACCTCCTTCTCCACTCCTCCTCTCACCTGTCTCTTGTCTTCTCCACTCCTCCTCTCACCTGTCTCTTGTCTTCTCCACTCCTCCTCTCACCTGTCTACCTCCTTCTCCACTCCTCTTCTCACCTGTCTCTTGTCTTCACTCCTCCTCTTCTCACCTGTCTATCTCCTTCTCCACTCTTCCTCTTACCTGTCTCTCTCTTCTCTACTCCTCCTGTCACTTGTCTACCTCCTTCTCCACTCCTCCTCTCACCTGTCTCTCTCTTCTCCACTCCTCCTCTCATCTGTCTCTCCCTTCTCCACTCCTCCTCTCACCTGTCTATCTCCTTCTACACTCCTCCTCTCACCTGTCTCTTGTCTTCTCCACTCCTCTTCTCACTTGTCTATCTCCTTCTCCACTCCTCCTCTCACCTGTCAATCTCCTTCTCCACTCCTCCTCTCACCTGTCTCCTCTTCTCCACTCCTCCTCTCACCTGTCTCTCCCCTTCTCAACTCCTCTCACTTGCCTCTCCCTTCTCCACTCCTCTTCTCACCTGTCTATCTCCTTCTCCACTCTTCCTCTTACCTGTCTCTCTCTTCTCCACTCCTCCTCTCACCTGTCTCCTCTTCTCCACTCCTTCTCTCATCTGTCTCTTCCGTTCTCCACTCCTCTCACTTGTCTATCTCCTTCTCCACTCTTCCTCTTACCTGTCTCTCTCTACTACACTCCTCCTCTCACCTGTCTCTCCCTTTCTCCACTCTTCCTCTCACATGTCTCTCTCTTCTCTACTCCTCCTCTCACTTGTCTACCTCCTTCTCCACTCCTCCTCTCACCTGTCTCTCTCTTCTCCACTCCTCCTCTCATCTGTCTCTCCCTTCTCCACTCCTCCTCTCACCTGTCTCTCCCTTTCCCCACTCTTCCTCTCACATGTCTCTCTCTTCTCCACTCATCCCCTCACCTATCTCTCCCTTCTCCACTCCTCCCCTCACCTGTCTCTCCCTTCTCAAATCCTCCTCTCAATTGTCTACCTCCTCCTCCACTCCTCCTCTCACCTGTCTCTCTCTTCTCCACTCCTCCTCTCACCTGTATCTCTCTTCTCCACTCCTCCTCTCACCTGTCTATCTCCTTCTCCACTCCTCCTCTCACCTGTCTCTTGTCTTCTCCACTCCTCTTCTCACTTGTCTATCTCCTTCTCCACTCCTCCTCTCACCTGTCAATCTCCTTCTACACTCCTCCTCTCACCTGTCTACCTCCTTCTCCACTCCTCCTCTCACCTGTCTCTTGTCTTCTCCACTCCTCTTCTCACCTGTCAATCTCCTTCTCCACTCCTCCTCTCACCTGTCTCTCTCTTCTCTACTCCTCCTGTCACTTGTCTACCTCCTTCTCCACTCCTCCTCTCACCTGTCTCTCTCTTCTCCACTCCTCCTCTCATCTGTCTCTCCCTTCTCCACTCCTCCTCTCACCTGTCTATCTCCTTCTACACTCCTCCTCTCACCTGTCTCTTGTCTTCTCCACTCCTCTTCTCACTTGTCTATCTCCTTCTCCACTCCTCCTCTCACCTGTCAATCTCCTTCTCCACTCCTCCTCTCACCTGTCTCCTCTTCTCCACTCCTCCTCTCACCTGTCTCTCCCCTTCTCAACTCCTCTCACTTGCCTCTCCCTTCTCCACTCCTCTTCTCACCTGTCTATCTCCTTCTCCACTCTTCCTCTTACCTGTCTCTCTCTTCTCCACTCCTCCTCTCACCTGTCTCCTCTTCTCCACTCCTTCTCTCATCTGTCTCTTCCGTTCTCCACTCCTCTCACTTGTCTATCTCCTTCTCCACTCTTCCTCTTACCTGTCTCTCTCTACTACACTCCTCCTCTCACCTGTCTCTCCCTTTCTCCACTCTTCCTCTCACATGTCTCTCTCTTCTCTACTCCTCCTCTCACTTGTCTACCTCCTTCTCCACTCCTCCTCTCACCTGTCTCTCTCTTCTCCACTCCTCCTCTCATCTGTCTCTCCCTTCTCCACTCCTCCTCTCACCTGTCTCTCCCTTTCCCCACTCTTCCTCTCACATGTCTCTCTCTTCTCCACTCATCCCCTCACCTATCTCTCCCTTCTCCACTCCTCCCCTCACCTGTCTCTCCCTTCTCAAATCCTCCTCTCAATTGTCTACCTCCTCCTCCACTCCTCCTCTCACCTGTCTCTCTCTTCTCCACTCCTCCTCTCACCTGTATCTCTCTTCTCCACTCCTCCTCTCACCTGTCTATCTCCTTCTCCACTCCTCCTCTCACCTGTCTCTTGTCTTCTCCATTCCTCTTCTCACTTGTCTATCTCCTTCTCCACTCCTCCTCTCACCTGTCAATCTCCTTCTCCACTCCTCCTCTCACCTGTCTACCTCCTTCTCCACTCCTCCTCTCACCTGTCTCTTGTCTTCTCCACTCCTCTTCTCACCTGTCAATCTCCTTCTCCACTCCTCCTCTCACCTGTCTACCTCCTTCTCCACTCCTCCTCTCACCTGTCTCTTGTCTTCTCCACTCCTCCTCTCACCTGTCTCTTGTCTTCTCCACTCCTCCTCTCACCTGTCTACCTCCTTCTCCACTCCTCTTCTCACCTGTCTCTTGTCTTCACTCCTCCTCTTCTCACCTGTCTCTTGTCTTCACTCCTCCTCTTCTCACCTGTCTATCTCCTTCTCCACTCTTCCTCTTACCTGTCTCTCTCTTCTCCACTCCTCCTCTCACATGTCTCCTCTTCTCCACTCCTTCTCTCATCTGTCTCTTCCGTTCTCCACTCCTCTCACTTGTCTATCTCCTTCTCCACTCCTCCTCTCACCTGTCTCTCTCTTCTCCACTCCTCCTCTCATCTGTCTCTCCCTTCTCCACTCCTCCTCTCACCTGTCTCTCCCTTTCTCCACTCTTCCTCTCACATGTCTCTCTCTTCTCCACTCATCCCCTCACCTATCTCTCCCTTCTCCACTCCTCCCCTCACCTGTCTCTCCCTTCTCAAATCCTCCTCTCAATTGTCTACCTCCTCCTCCACTCCTCCTCTCACCTGTCTCTCTCTTCTCCACTCCTCCTCTCACCTTTATCTCTCTTCTCCACTCCTCCTCTCACCTGTCTATCTCCTTCTCCACTCCTCCTCTCACCTGTCTCTTGTCTTCTCCACTCCTCTTCTCACTTGTCTATCTCCTTCTCCACTCCTCCTCTCACCTGTCAATCTCCTTCTCCACTCCTCCTCTCACCTGTCTACCTCCTTCTCCACTCCTCCTCTCACCTGTCTCTTGTCTTCTCCACTCCTCTTCTCACCTGTCAATCTCCTTCTCCACTCCTCCTCTCACCTGTCTACCTCCTTCTCCACTCCTCCTCTCACCTGTCTCTTGTCTTCTCCACTCCTCCTCTCACCTGTCTCTTGTCTTCTCCACTCCTCCTCTCACCTGTCTACCTCCTTCTCCACTCCTCTTCTCACCTGTCTCTTGTCTTCACTCCTCCTCTTCTCACCTGTCTATCTCCTTCTCCACTCTTCCTCTTACCTGTCTCTCTCTTCTCTACTCCTCCTGTCACTTGTCTACCTCCTTCTCCACTCCTCCTCTCACCTGTCTCTCTCTTCTCCACTCCTCCTCTCATCTGTCTCTCCCTTCTCCACTCCTCCTCTCACCTGTCTATCTCCTTCTACACTCCTCCTCTCACCTGTCTCTTGTCTTCTCCACTCCTCTTCTCACTTGTCTATCTCCTTCTCCACTCCTCCTCTCACCTGTCAATCTCCTTCTCCACTCCTCCTCTCACATGTCTCCTCTTCTCCACTCCTTCTCTCATCTGTCTCTTCCGTTCTCCACTCCTCTCACTTGTCTATCTCCTTCTCCACTCCTCCTCTCACCTGTCTCTCTCTTCTCCACTCCTCCTCTCATCTGTCTCTCCCTTCTCCACTCCTCCTCTCACCTGTCTCTCCCTTTCTCCACTCTTCCTCTCACATGTCTCTCTCTTCTCCACTCATCCCCTCACCTATCTCTCCCTTCTCCACTCCTCCCCTCACCTGTCTCTCCCTTCTCAAATCCTCCTCTCAATTGTCTACCTCCTCCTCCACTCCTCCTCTCACCTGTCTCTCTCTTCTCCACTCCTCCTCTCACCTTTATCTCTCTTCTCCACTCCTCCTCTCACCTGTCTATCTCCTTCTCCACTCCTCCTCTCACCTGTCTCTTGTCTTCTCCACTCCTCTTCTCACTTGTCTATCTCCTTCTCCACTCCTCCTCTCACCTGTCAATCTCCTTCTCCACTCCTCCTCTCACCTGTCTACCTCCTTCTCCACTCCTCCTCTCACCTGTCTCTTGTCTTCTCCACTCCTCTTCTCACCTGTCAATCTCCTTCTCCACTCCTCCTCTCACCTGTCTACCTCCTTCTCCACTCCTCCTCTCACCTGTCTCTTGTCTTCTCCACTCCTCCTCTCACCTGTCTCTTGTCTTCTCCACTCCTCCTCTAACTTGTCTACCTCCTTCTCCACTCCTCTTCTCACCTGTCTCTTGTCTTCACTCCTCCTCTTCTCACCTGTCTATCTCCTTCTCCACTCTTCCTCTTACCTGTCTCTCTCTTCTCTACTCCTCCTGTCACTTGTCTACCTCCTTCTCCACTCCTCCTCTCACCTGTCTCTCTCTTCTCCACTCCTCCTCTCATCTGTCTCTCCCTTCTCCACTCCTCCTCTCACCTGTCTATCTCCTTCTACACTCCTCCTCTCACCTGTCTCTTGTCTTCTCCACTCCTCTTCTCACTTGTCTATCTCCTTCTCCACTCCTCCTCTCACCTGTCAATCTCCTTCTCCACTCCTCCTCTCACCTGTCTCCTCTTCTCCACTCCTCCTCTCACCTGTCTCTCCCCTTCTCAACTCCTCTCACTTGCCTCTCCCTTCTCCACTCCTCTTCTCACCTGTCTATCTCCTTCTCCACTCTTCCTCTTACCTGTCTCTCTCTTCTCCACTCCTCCTCTCACCTGTCTCCTCTTCTCCACTCCTTCTCTCATCTGTCTCTTCCGTTCTCCACTCCTCTCACTTGTCTATCTCCTTCTCCACTCTTCCTCTTACCTGTCTCTCTCTACTACACTCCTCCTCTCACCTGTCTCTCCCTTTCTCCACTCTTCCTCTCACATGTCTCTTGTCTTCTCCACTCCTCTTCTCACTTGTCTATCTCCTTCTCCACTCCTCCTCTCACCTGTCAATCTCCTTCTCCACTCCTCCTCTCACCTGTCTACCTCCTTCTCCACTCCTCCTCTCACCTGTCTCTTGTCTTCTCCACTCCTCTTCTCACCTGTCAATCTCCTTCTCCACTCCTCCTCTCACCTGTCTACCTCCTTCTCCACTCCTCCTCTCACCTGTCTCTTGTCTTCTCCACTCCTCCTCTCACCTGTCTCTTGTCTTCTCCACTCCTCCTCTCACCTGTCTACCTCCTTCTCCACTCCTCTTCTCACCTGTCTCTTGTCTTCACTCCTCCTCTTCTCACCTGTCTCTTGTCTTCACTCCTCCTCTTCTCACCTGTCTCTCTCTTCTCCACTCCTCCTCTCACCTGTATCTCTCTTCTCCACTCCTCCTCTCACCTGTCTATCTCCTTCTCCACTCCTCCTCTCACCTGTCTCTTGTCTTCTCCACTCCTCTTCTCACTTGTCTATCTCCTTCTCCACTCCTCCTCTCACCTGTCAATCTCCTTCTCCACTCCTCCTCTCACCTGTCTACCTCCTTCTCCACTCCTCCTCTCACCTGTCTCTTGTCTTCTCCACTCCTCTTCTCACCTGTCAATCTCCTTCTCCACTCCTCCTCTCACCTGTCTACCTCCTTCTCCACTCCTCCTCTCACCTGTCTCTTGTCTTCTCCACTCCTCCTCTCACCTGTCTCTTGTCTTCTCCACTCCTCCTCTCACCTGTCTACCTCCTTCTCCACTCCTCTTCTCACCTGTCTCTTGTCTTCACTCCTCCTCTTCTCACCTGTCTCTTGTCTTCACTCCTCCTCTTCTCACCTGTCTATCTCCTTCTCTACTCCTCTCACCTGTCTCTCTCTTCTCCACTCCTCCTCTCATCTGTCTCTCCCTTCTCCACTCCTCCTTTCACCTGTCTCTCCCCTTCTCCACTCTTCCTCTCACATGTCTCTCTCTTCTCCACTCATCCCCTCACCTATCTCTCCCTTCTCCACTCCTCCCCTCACCTGTCTCTCCCTTCTCAAATCCTCCTCTCAATTGTCTACCTCCTCCTCCACTCCTCCTCTCACCTGTCTCTCTTTTCTCCACTCCTCCTCTCACCTGTATCTCTCTTCTCCACTCCTCCTCTCACCTGTCTATCTCCTTCTCCACTCCTCCTCTCACCTGTCTCTTGTCTTCTCCACTCCTCTTCTCACTTGTCTATCTCCTTCTCCACTCCTCCTCTCACCTGTCAATCTCCTTCTCCACTCCTCCTCTCACCTGTCTACCTCCTTCTCCACTCCTCCTCTCACCTGTCTCTTGTCTTCTCCACTCCTCTTCTCACCTGTCAATCTCCTTCTCCACTCCTCCTCTCACCTGTCTACCTCCTTCTCCACTCCTCCTCTCACCTGTCTCTTGTCTTCTCCACTCCTCCTCTCACCTGTCTCTTGTCTTCTCCACTCCTCCTCTCACCTGTCTACCTCCTTCTCCACTCCTCTTCTCACCTGTCTCTTGTCTTCACTCCTCCTCTTCTCACCTGTCTCTTGTCTTCACTCCTCCTCTTCTCACCTGTCTATCTCCTTCTCCACTCTTCCTCTTACCTGTCTCTCTCTTCTCCACTCCTCCTCTCACATGTCTCCTCTTCTCCACTCCTTCTCTCATCTGTCTCTTCCGTTCTCCACTCCTCTCACTTGTCTATCTCCTTCTCCACTCCTCCTCTCACCTGTCTCTCTCTTCTCCACTCCTCCTCTCATCTGTCTCTCCCTTCTCCACTCCTCCTCTCACCTGTCTCTCCCTTTCTCCACTCTTCCTCTCACATGTCTCTCTCTTCTCCACTCATCCCCTCACCTATCTCTCCCTTCTCCACTCCTCCTCTCACCTGTCTCTCCCTTCTCAAATCCTCCTCTCAATTGTCTACCTCCTCCTCCACTCCTCCTCTCACCTGTCTCTCTCTTCTCCACTCCTCCTCTCACCTTTATCTCTCTTCTCCACTCCTCCTCTCACCTGTTTATCTCCTTCTCCACTCCTCCTCTCACCTGTCTCTTGTCTTCTCCACTCCTCTTCTCACTTGTCTATCTCCTTCTCCACTCCTCCTCTCACCTGTCAATCTCCTTCTCCACTCCTCCTCTCACCTGTCTACCTCCTTCTCCACTCCTCCTCTCACCTGTCTCTTGTCTTCTCCACTCCTCTTCTCACCTGTCAATCTCCTTCTCCACTCCTCCTCTCACCTGTCTACCTCCTTCTCCACTCCTCCTCTCACCTGTCTCTTGTCTTCTCCACTCCTCCTCTCACCTGTCTCTTGTCTTCTCCACTCCTCCTCTCACCTGTCTACCTCCTTCTCCACTCCTCTTCTCACCTGTCTCTTGTCTTCACTCCTCCTCTTCTCACCTGTCTATCTCCTTCTCCACTCTTCCTCTTACCTGTCTCTCTCTTCTCCACTCCTCCTCTCACATGTCTCTCTCTTCTCCACTCCTCCTCTCACTTGCCTCTCCCTTCTCCACTCCTCCTCTCACCTGTCTCTCTCTTCTCCACTCTTCCTCTCACCTGTCTCCTCTTCTGTACTCCTCCTCTCACTTGTCTATCTCCTTCTCCACTCCTCCTCTCACTTGTCTACCTCTTTCTCCACTCCACCTCTCACCTGTCTACCTCCTTCTCCACTCCTCTTCTCACCTGTCTCTCCCTTTCTCCACTCTTCCTCTCGCATGTCTCTCTCTTCTCTACTCCTCCTGTCACTTGTCTACCTCCTTCTCCACTCCTCCTCTCACCTGTCTCTCTCTTCTCCACTCCTCCTCTCATCTGTCTCTCCCTTCTCCACTCCTCCTCTCACCTGTCTATCTCCTTCTACACTCCTCCTCTCACCTGTCAATCTCCTTCTCCACTCCTCCTCTCACCTGTCTACCTCCTTCTCCACTCCTCCTCTCACCTGTCTCTTGTCTTCTCCACTCCTCTTCTCACCTGTCAATCAACTTCTCCACTCCTCCTCTCACCTGTCTACCTCCTTCTCCACTCCTCCTCTCACCTGTCTCTTGTCTTCTCTACTCCTCCTCTCACCTGTCTCTTGTCTTCTCCACTCCTCCTCTCACCTGTCTACCTCCTTCTCCACTCCTCCTCTCACCTGTCTTCCTCCTTCTCCACTCCTCCTCTCACCTGTCTATCTCCTTCTCCACTCCTCCTCTCACCTGTCTCTCTCTTCTCCACTCCTCCTCTCACCTGTCTATCTCCTTCTCCACTCCTCCTCTCACCTGTCTCTTGTCTTCTCCACTCCTCTTCTCACTTGTCTATCTCCTTCTCCACTCCTCCTCTCACCTGTCAATCTCCTTCTCCACTCCTCCTCTCACCTGTCTACCTCCTTCTCCACTCCTCCTCTCACCTGTCTCTTGTCTTCTCCACTCCTCCTCTCACCTGTCAATCTCCTTCTCCACTCCTCCTCTCACCTGTCTACCTCCTTCTCCACTCCTCCTCTCACCTGTCTCTTGTCTTCTCCACTCCTCCTCTCACCTGTCTATCTCCTTCTCCACTCCTCCTCTACCGGTCAATCTCCTTCTCCACTCCTCCTCTTACCGATTTCTCCCTTCTCCACTCCTCCTCTCACCTGTCTACCTCCTTCTCCACTCCTCCTCTCACCTGTCTCTTGTCTTCTCCACTCCTCCTCTCACCTGTCAATCTCCTTCTCCACTCCTCCTCTCACCTGTCTACCTCCTTCTCCACTCCTCCTCTCACCTGTCTCTTGTCTTCTCCACTCCTCCTCTCACCTGTCTATCTCCTTCTCCACTCCTCTTCTCACCTGTCTATCTCCTTCTCCACTCCTCCTCTCACCTGTCTCTCCCTTCTCCACTCCTCCTCTCACCCGTCTATCTCCTTCTCCACTCCTCCTCTCACCTGTCTCTCTTCTACACTCCTCTTCTCACCTGTCTATCTCCTTCTCCACTCCTCCCCTCACCTGTCTCTCCCTTCTCCACTTCTCCTCTCACTTGTCTATCTCCTTCTCCACTCCTCTTCTCACCTGTCTATCTCCTTCTCCACTCCTCCCCTCACCTGTCTCTCCCTTGTCCACTCCTCCTCTCACTTGTCTATCTCCTTCTCCACTCCTCCTCTCACTTGTCTATCTCCTTCTCCACTCCTCCTCTCACTTGTCTATCTCCTTCTCCACTCCTCCTCTCACTTATCTATCTCCTTCTCCACTCCTCCCCTCACCTGTCTCTCCCTTCTCCACTCCTCCTCTCACTTGTCTATCTCCTTCTCCACTCCTCCTCTCACTTGTCTATCTCCTTCTCCACTCCTCCTCTCACTTGTCTATCTCCTTCTCCACTCTTCCTCTTACCTGTCTCTCTATTCTCCACTCCTCCTCTCACCTGTCTCTCCTCTTCTCAACTCCTCTCACTTTCCTCTCCCTTCTCCACTCCTCCTCTCACCTGTCTCTCCTCCACTCCTCCTCTTACATGTCTCCTCTTCTCCACTCCTTCTCTCACCTGTCTCTTCCATTCTACACTCCTCTCACTTGTCTATCTCCTCCACTCTTCCTCTTACCTGTCTCTCTCTTCTCCACTCCTCCTCTCACTTGGTTACCTCCTTCTCCACTCCTCCTCTCACCTGTCTCTCCCTTCTCCACTCCTCCTCTTACCTGTCTCTCTCCTGCTCCACTCCTCCCCTCACCTGTCTCTCCTTTCTCCACTCTTCCTCTTAACTGTCTCTCTCTTCTTCACTCCTCTCACCTCTCTCCTCTTCCCCACTCCTCCTCTCACCTGTCTCGCTCTTCTCCACTCTTCCTCTTACCTGTGTCTCTCTTCTACACTCCTCTTCTCACCTGTCTATCTCCTTCTCCACTCCTCCTCTCACTTGTCTATCTCCTTCTCCACTCCTCCCCTCACGTCTCTCCCTTCTCCACTCCTCCTCTCACTTGTCTATCTCCTTCTCCACTCCTCCTCTCACTTGTCTATCTCCTTCTCCACTCCTCCTCTCACTTGTCTATCTCCTTCTCCACTCCTCCTCTCACTTATCTATCTCCTTCTCCACTCCTCCCCTCACCTGTCTCTCCCTTCTCCACTCCTCCTCTCACTTGTCTATCTCCTTCTCCACTCCTCCTCTCACTTGTCTATCTCCTTCTCCACTCCTCCTCTCACTTGTCTATCTCCTTCTCCACTCTTCCTCTTACCTGTCTCTCTATTCTCCACTCCTCCTCTCACCTGTCTCTCCTCTTCTCAACTCCTCTCACTTTCCTCTCCCTTCTCCACTCCTCCTCTCACCTGTCTCTCCTCCACTCCTCCTCTTACATGTCTCCTCTTCTCCACTCCTTCTCTCACCTGTCTCTTCCATTCTACACTCCTCTCACTTGTCTATCTCCTCCACTCTTCCTCTTACCTGTCTCTCTCTTCTCCACTCCTCCTCTCACTTGGTTACCTCCTTCTCCACTCCTCCTCTCACCTGTCTCTCCCTTCTCCACTCCTCCTCTTACCTGTCTCTCTCCTGCTCCACTCCTCCCCTCACCTGTCTCTCCTTTCTCCACTCTTCCTCTTAACTGTCTCTCTCTTCTTCACTCCTCTCACCTCTCTCCTCTTCCCCACTCCTCCTCTCACCTGTCTCGCTCTTCTCCACTCTTCCTCTTACCTGTGTCTCTCTTCTACACTCCTCTTCTCACCTGTCTATCTCCTTCTCCACTCCTCCTCTCACTTGTCTATCTCCTTCTCCACTCCTCCCCTCACGTCTCTCCCTTCTCCACTCCTCCTCTCACTTGTCTATCTCCTTCTCCACTCCTCCTCTCACCTGTCTCTCCCTTCTCAACTCCTCTCACTTGCTTCTCCCTTCTCCACTCCTCCTCTCACCTGTCTCTCCTCCACTCCTCCTCTCACCTGTCTCCTCTTCTCCACTCCTTCTCTCACCTGTCTCTTCCGTTCTCTACTCCTCTCACTTGTCTATCTCCTCCACTCTTCCTCTTACCTGTCTCTCTCTACTACACTCCTCCTCTCACCTGTCTCTCCCTTTCTCCACTCTTCCTCTCACATGTCTCTCTCTTCTCCACTCATCCCCTCACCTATCTCTCCCTTCTCCACTCCTCCCCTCACCTGTCTCTCCCTTCTCCACTCCTCTTCTCACCTGTCAATGTCCTTCTCCACTCCTCCTCTCACCTGTCTACCTCCTTCTCCACTCCTCCTCTCACCTGTCTCTCTTTTCTCCACTTCTCCTCTCACCTGTCTCTCCCTTCTCCACTCCTCCCCTCACCTCTCTCCCTTCTCCACTCCTCCTCTCACTTGTCTATCTCCTTCTCCACTCCTCCTCTCACCTGTCTATCTCCTTCTCCACTCCTCCCATCACCTGTCTCTCCCTTCTCCACTCCTCCTCTCACTTGTCTATCTCCTTCTCCACTCTTCCTCTTACCTGTCTCTCTGTTCTCCACTCCTCCTCTCACCTGTCTCTCTCTTCTCCACTCCTCCTCTCACCTGTCTCTCTCTTCTCCACTTCTCCTCTCACCTGTCTCTCCCTTCTCCACTCCTCCCCTCACCTCTCTCCCTTCTCCACTCCTCCTCTCACTTGTCTATCTCCTTCTCCACTCCTCCTCTCACCTGTCTATCTCCTTCTCCACTCCTCCCATCACCTGTCTCTCCCTTCTCCACCTCCTCTCACTTGTCTATCTCCTTCTCCACTCCTCCTCTCACCTGTCTCTCCCTTCTCCACTCCTCCTCTCACTTGTCTCTCCTTCTCCACTCTTCCTCTTACCTGTCTCTCTATTCTCCACTCCTCCTCTCACCTCTCTCCCCTTCTCCACTCCTCCTCTCACCTGTCTCTCCTCCACTCCTTCTCTCACCTGTCTCCTTTTCTCCACTCCTTCTCTCACCTGTCTCTTCCGTTCTCCACTCCTCTCACCTGTCTCTCTCTTCTCCACTCCTCCTCTCACCTGTCTCTCTCTTCTCCACTCCTCCTCTCACCTGCCTCTCCCTTCTCCACTCCTCCCCTCACGTGTCTCTCCCTTCTCCACTCCTCCTCTCACTTGTCTATCTCCTTCTCCACTCCTCAACTCACCTGTCTCTCCCTTCTCCACTCCTCCTCTCACTTTTCTATCTCCTTCTCCACTCTTCCTCTTACCTGTCTCTCTATTCTCCACTCCTCCTCTCACCTGTCTCTCCCCTTCTCAACTCCTCTCACTTGCCTCTCCCTTCTCCACTCCTCCTCTCACCTGTCTCTCCTCCACTCCTCCTCTCACCTGTCTTTCTCTACTACACTCCTCCCCTCACCTGTCTCTCCCTTTCTCCACTCTTCCTCTCACATGTCTCTCTCTTCTCCACTCCTCCTCTCACTTGTCTACCTCCTTCTCCACTCCTCCTCTCACCTGTCTCTCTCTTCTCCACTCCTCCTCTCACTTGTCTATCTCCTTCTCCACTCCTCCTCTCACCTGTCTCTTGTCTTCTCCACTCCACTTCTCACTTGTCAATCTCCTTCTCCACTCCTCCTCTCACCTGTCTACCTCCTTCTCCACTCCTCCTCTCACCTGTCTCTTGTCTTCTCCACTCCTCTTCTCACCTGTCAATCTCCTTCTCCACTCCTCCTCTCACCTGTCTACCTCCTTCTCCACTCCTCCTCTCACCTGTCTCTTGTCTTCTCCACTCCTCCTCTCACCTGTCTCTTGTCTTCTCCACTCCTCTTCTCACCTGTCAATCTCCTTCTCCACTCCTCCTCTCACCTGTCTACCTCCTTCTCCACTCCTCCTCTCACCTGTCTCTTGTCTTCTCCACTCCTCTTCTCACCTGTCAATCTCCTGCTCCACTCCTCCTCTCACTTGTCTATCTCCTTCTCCACTCCTCTTCTCACTTGTCTATCTCCTTCTCCACTCCTCCCCTCTCCTGTCTCTCCCTTCTCCTCTCACTTGTCTATCTCCTTCTCCACTCCTCCTCTCACCTGTCCATCCCCTTCTTCACTCTTCCTCTTACCTGTCTCTCCCCTTCTCCACTCCTCCTCTCACCTGTCTCTCCTCCACTCCTCCTCTCACCTGTCTTTCTCTACTACACTCCTCCTCTCACCTGTCTCTCCCTTTCTCCACTCCTCTTCTCACCTGTCAATCTCCTTCTCCACTCCTCCTCTCACCCGTCTACCTCCTTCTCCACTCCTCTCACCTGTCTCTTGTCTTCTCCACTCCTCCTCTCACCTGTCTCTTGTCTTCTCCACTCCTCTTCTCACCTGTCAATCTCCTTCTCCACTCCTCCTCTCACCTGTCTACCTCCTTCTCCACTCCTCTCACCTGTCTCTTGTCTTCTCCACTCCTCTTCTCACCTGTCAATCTCCTTCTCCACTCCTCCTCTCACCTGTCTACCTCCTTCTCCACTCCTCTCACCTGTCTCTTGTCTTCTCCACTCCTCCTCTCACCTGTCTCTTCTCTTTTCCACTCCTCTTCTCACTTGTCTATCTCCTTCTCCACTCCTCCTCTCACCTGTCTACCTCCTTCTCCACTCCTCTCACCTGTCTCTTGTCTTCTCCACTCCTCTTCTCACCTGTCAATCTCCTTCTCCACTCCTCCTCTCACCTGTCTACCTCCTTCTCCACTCCTCTCACCTGTCTCTTGTCTTCTCCACTCCTCCTCTCACCTGTCTCTTCTCTTTTCCACTCCTCTTCTCACTTGTCTATCTCCTTCTCCACTCCTCAACTCACCTGTCTCTCCCTTCTCCACTCCTCCTCTCACTTTTCTATCTCCTTCTCCACTCTTCCTCTTACCTGTCTCTCTATTCTCCACTCCTCCTCTCACCTGTCTCTCCCCTTCTCAACTCCTCTCACTTGCCTCTCCCTTCTCCACTCCTCCTCTCACCTGTCTCTCCTCCACTCCTCCTCTCACCTGTCTTTCTCTACTACACTCCTCCCCTCACCTGTCTCTCTCTTCTCCACTCCTCCTCTCACCTGCCTCTCCCTTCTCCACTCCTCCCCTCTCGTGTCTCTCCCTTCTCCACTCCTCTCACTTGTCTATCTCCTTCTCCACTCCTCAACTCACCTGTCTCTCCCTTCTCCACTCCTCCTCTCACTTTTCTATCTCCTTCTCCACTCTTCCTCTTACCTGTCTCTCTATTCTCCACTCCTCCTCTCACCTGTCTCTCCCCTTCTCAACTCCTCTCACTTGCCTCTCCCTTCTCCACTCCTCCTCTCACCTGTCTCTCCTCCACTCCTCCTCTCACCTGTCTTTCTCTACTACACTCCTCCCCTCACCTGTCTCTCCCTTTCTCCACTCTTCCTCTCACATGTCTCTCTCTTCTCCACTCCTCCTCTCACTTGTCTACCTCCTTCTCCACTCCTCCTCTCACCTGTCTCTCTCTTCTCCACTCCTCCTCTCACCTGTCTCTTGTCTTCTCCACTCCACTTCTCACTTGTCAATCTCCTTCTCCATTCCTCATCTCACCTGTCTACCTCCTTCTCCACTCCTCCTCTCACCTGTCTCTTGTCTTCTCCACTCCTCTTCTCACCTGTCAATCTCCTTCTCCACTCCTCCTCTCACCTGTCTACCTCCTTCTCCACTCCTCCTCTCACCTGTCTCTTGTCTTCTCCACTCCTCCTCTCACCTGTCTCTTGTCTTCTCCACTCCTCTTCTCACCTGTCAATCTCCTTCTCCACTCCTCCTCTCACCTGTCTACCTCCTTCTCCACTCCTCTCACCTGTCTCTTGTCTTCTCCACTCCTCCTCTCACCTGTCTCTTGTCTTCTCCACTCCTCTTCTCACCTGTCAATCTCCTGCTCCACTCCTCCTCTCACCTGTCTACCTCCTTCTCCACTCCTCTCACCTGTCTCTTGTCTTCTCCACTCCTCCTCTCACCTGTCTCTTCTCTTTTCCACTCCTCTTCTCACTTGTCTATCTCCTTCTCCACTCCTCCCCTCTCCTGTCTCTCCCTTCTCCTCTCACTTGTCTATCTCCTTCTCCACTCCTCCTCTCACCTGTCCATCCCCTTCTTCACTCTTCCTCTTACCTGTCTCTCCCCTTCTCCACTCCTCCTCTCACCTGTCTCTCCTCCACTCCTCCTCTCACCTGTCTTTCTCTACTACACTCCTCCTCTCACCTGTCTCTCCCTTTCTCCACTCCTCTTCTCACCTGTCAATCTCCTTCTCCACTCCTCCTCTCACCCGTCTACCTCCTTCTCCACTCCTCTCACCTGTCTCTTGTCTTCTCCACTCCTCCTCTCACCTGTCTCTTGTCTTCTCCACTCCTCTTCTCACCTGTCAATCTCCTTCTCCACTCCTCCTCTCACCTGTCTACCTCCTTCTCCACTCCTCTCACCTGTCTCTTGTCTTCTCCACTCCTCTTCTCACCTGTCAATCTCCTTCTCCACTCCTCCTCTCACCTGTCTACCTCCTTCTCCACTCCTCTCACCTGTCTCTTGTCTTCTCCACTCCTCCTCTCACCTGTCTCTTCTCTTTTTCACTCCTCTTCTCACTTGTCTATCTCCTTCTCCACTCCTCTTCTCACTTGTCTATCTCCTTCTCCACTCCTCAACTCACCTGTCTCTCCCTTCTCCACTCCTCCTCTCACTTTTCTATCTCCTTCTCCACTCTTCCTCTTACCTGTCTCTCTATTCTCCACTCCTCCTCTCACCTGTCTCTCCCCTTCTCAACTCCTCTCACTTGCCTCTCCCTTCTCCACTCCTCCTCTCACCTGTCTCTCCTCCACTCCTCCTCTCACCTGTCTTTCTCTACTACACTCCTCCCCTCACCTGTCTCTCCCTTTCTCCACTCTTCCTCTCACATGTCTCTCTCTTCTCCACTCCTCCTCTCACTTGTCTACCTCCTTCACCACTCCTCCTCTCACCTGTCTCTCTCTTCTCCACTCCTCCTCTCATCTGTCTCTCCCTTCTCCACTCCTCCCCTCACCTATCTCTCCCTTCTCCACTCCTCCTCTCACCTGTCTCTCTCTTCTCCACTCCTCCTCTCACTTGTCTATCTCCTTCTCCACTCCTCCTCTCACCTGTCTCTTGTCTTCTCCACTCCACTTCTCACTTGTCAATCTCCTTCTCCACTCCTCCTCTCACCTGTCTACCTCCTTCTCCACTCCTCCTCTCACCTGTCTCTTGTCTTCACTCCTCTTCTCACCTGTCAGTCTCCTTCTCCACTCCTCCTCTCACCTGTCTACCTCCTTCTCCACTCCTCCTCTCACCTGTCTCTTGTCTTCTCCACTCCTCCTCTCACCTGTCTCTTGTCTTCTCCACTCCTCTTCTCACCTGTCAATCTCCTTCTCCACTCCTCCTCTCACCTGTCTACCTCCTTCTCCACTCCTCTCACCTGTCTCTTGTCTTCTCCACTCCTCCTCTCACCTGTCTCTTGTCTTCTCCACTCCTCTTCTCACCTGTCAATCTCCTTCTCCACTCCTCCTCTCACCTGTCTACCTCCTTCTCCACTCCTCTCACCTGTCTCTTGTCTTCTCCACTCCTCTTCTCACCTGTCAATCTCCTTCTCCACTCCTCCTCTCACCTGTCTACCTCCTTCTCCACTCCTCTCACCTGTCTCTTGTCTTCTCCACTCCTCCTCTCACCTGTCTCTTCTCTTTTCCACTCCTCTTCTCACTTGTCTATCTCCTTCTCCACTCCTCTTCTCACTTGTCTATCTCCTTCTCCACTCCTCCCCTCACCTGTCTCTCCCTTCTCCTCTCACTTGTCTATCTCCTTCTCCACTCCTCCTCTCACCTGTCTATCCCCTTCTTCACTCTTCCTCTTACCTGTCTCTCCCTTCTCCACTCCTCCTCTCACCTGTCTCTCCTCCACTCCTCCTCTCACCTGTCTTTCTCTACTACACTCCTCCTCTCACCTGTCTCTCCCTTTCTCCACTCTTCCTCTCACATGTCTCTCTCTTCTCCACTCCTCCTCTCACTTGTCTACCTCCTTCTCCACTCCTCCTCTCACCTGTATCTCTCTTCTCCACTCCTTCTCTCATCTGTCTCTCCCTTCTCCACTCCTCCCCTCACCTATCTCTCCCTTCTCCACTCCTCCTCTCACCTGTCTCTCTCTTCTCCACTCCTCCTCTCACTTGTCTATCTCCTTCTCCACTCCTCCTCTCACCTGTCTCTTGTCTTCTCCACTCCTCTTCTCACTTGTCAATCTCCTTCTCCACTCCTCCTCTCACCTGTCTACCTCCTTCTCCACTCCTCCTCTCACCTGTCTCTTGTCTTCTCCACTCCTCTTCTCACCTGTCAATCTCCTTCTCCACTCCTCCTCTCACCTGTCTACCTCCTTCTCCAATCCTCCTCTCACCTGTCTCTCCCCTTCTCCACTCCTCTCACTTGTCTCTCTCCCTTTTCCACTCCTCCTCTCACCTGTCTCTCTCTTCTCCACTCCTCCTCTCACCTGTCTCCTCTTCTCCACACCTCCTCTTACCTGTCTCCTCTTCTCACCTGGCTCTGCTCTTCTCCCTTTCCTCTTCCCTTTTCTTTCCCCCTCCAGGAGCTCCGTTCCGTGAGCTGCCCCAGCCCTCCTCTCTGACAGGTTCCATGTCAGCGGCCCACCAGCTCCAGGCCATGCAGCAGGCCCAGAGCGCAGAGCTGCAGATCCAGAGACTGGCCCTGGAACAGCAGTGGATCCACCACCACCACCATCACTCCCTCACCCAGGACGAGTACTACAGGTAGCCTACTAATGGGACCAGGGGAGCTGGGTGGGGTGTGGGGAGACTGTGTCTGGTAGAGGTGAGGGAGAGAGCGAGAGAGAGAGAGTGTGTGTGTGTATCATCCCTGACCCTGTCTCATACAGTATCTTCTCTCTTCCTCAGCCACTTAAAGAAGGAAAGCGACAAGACCCTGTAAGGGAGGAAACAGAGAGGGGGAACAAGCCCACGGAAGACAAAGAAATATCTGCAAAGGAAGAAGAAAACACCAAAACAGAAGCACTAAGAACATTGAAGGAAGCATCAAACCATAGGAACCTGAGGAGAAATGAACTGATTGGGAAACCAGATGACAAAAGGGAGAGAGGGATGAGAGGAGTGAAAACGTTGCTCACAGTCTGTGTTGTCTGTACTATACCATAGCCCCAGACTCTGGGCGCATCACAGCGTATGTGTTTCAACTCCACTTTTGTATTGTGCCCTGTACAGTATACTAGGTGGGAGCAGCAATATAATGCAGTACAGTCTGGTGTAAATGACCTTATGCCAGGAAGAATGTGTACATGAGGCTCTCTTTTATGTCATTGCATGTAGCTAGGCGCTTATTCTGAACTGGTTGAACTCCTGGTTGTATTTTTAGAGATCGCCCTCTCTTTCCTAACGAACGGGTGGTGTATGAGTATGCATGAGACCAGCGATTAAGAAGTGTCATATTATGTTAACGATTAGTTGTATTGTTATTATTATTCATGTCTGTTTGTTGATAATTGTATAATTCTATATACATATTATTTGTATTGTTATTTTATTACATTTTCATGGTATGGCGGTTTCTTTAGTTTTTTTTATTGTGAAACGAGATGCAAATGAAGGAAAAAGACAGAAGATAAACTACATCACTTTTGGGGGGAAATATGTGGGTCTCTGACGTGGTTGTGTACAGTATGTTCTCTCCTCTCTCTCTCTACACAAACACGTGCATCTCTGTCTTGGTGTTTAAATAAAACACACATAAAACATACAGTACTAGTCAAAAGTTTGGACTCACCTAATCATTCAAGGGTTTTTCTTTATTTGTACTATTTTCTACATTGTAGAATAATAGTGAAGACATCAAAACTATGAAATAACACATATGGAATCATGTAGTAACCAACAGCAGCCAATAAGTGCTCAGCATATGTGGTGAACTCCTTTAAGGCAAAGCATTCCAGATTAAGCTGGTTGAGAGAATGCCAAGTGTACAAAGCAGTCATCAAGGAAAAGGGTGGCTACTTTGTAGAAATCTAAAATATATTTTGATTTGTTTAACACTTTTTTGGTTACTACATGATTTCATGTTTTATTTCATAGTTTTGATGTCTTCACTATTTTTCTACAATGTAGAAAATATTTTTAAAATAAAGATAAAAACTCTTGAATGACTAGGTGTGTTCAAACTTTTGACTGTTACTTTATATCAAATTCCTCTCTTCTCCCTCACCCCACCTTTCCCTCCCTCCCTCTCTCTCTCCTTCCCTCTTCTCTCCCTCCTTCACTCTCCCTTCTCATCTTTCCCTTCCTCTCTCCCTCCCTCCTTCTCTCCTCCTGCCCTCTTCCTCTCTCTCCTTCCCTCTCACCCCACCTTTCCCTTTCTCCCTCTCTCTTCTCCTCTCCTCATCTCTCTCCTCTCATCTTTCCCTCTCCTCTCTCCCATCTCCCCTCCCTCTCTCTTCCCCTCTCCTCTCGTCTATCCCTCCCTGTCTCCTTCCTTCTCATCTCTCCTACACTCTCCCCCTCTCCTCTCCCCCACCCTCTCTCCTTCCCTTTCCTCCCTCTCTCTCTCTGGGCGAGTGTAGCTAATAGGAGACATGTATGGGATGAGTGTGAAACATGAAAGTTGTGTAGCACCAGTGAGCACCATCCCTGTACAGCCAACATTCCAGACCCCACTGTAAAAGAAAGAAGGTAACTAATAGGAGGAGCTGGAAGCGTATGATTTATCGATGCAGTTAGAAGCTTAGGGCTGAATTTTTTTGTAGGCTAAATGTGACAAATGCCTCTGCTGTTTAGATTACATGCTCCTATACTTTGTTTTAATAATGTTTCAATCACAGAGGCAACTTCATCCTCTTCATACAGTACATGTGATGGTGTGACTTACGATTCCCTCTTTATACCAAGTGAAGTTAAAACCATCCAGTATTTACATGGTAATTGCATATGCAGCTGGACAGTGTGTTAACATGCTACGGTCTGACTGTTCACATAAAACTGTTTTACTTTGATCTCTATTTACAGTTAGGAACTGACAGTGTGGGTCTTTGCCTTATAGTCTGTTCATAGCGCTGTATAGTCAGCCATGTTGCCATTCAGAACAGCTACTGTACTCTGCATTAACCATAGGAATAACATGCATTCAACAAGAGTTCATTAGTAGTAAAGAAGTAAACAGAGGTATATTCGTGTCACAAGTGCTATTAGCCTTCTCCTGCCCTAATGTTGAGCGGAGATATTCCATGGTAAGTTGGTTGTGTGGCGTTTAAAGTCACCTTAGATAAGTATGTCGGCAGCATTCTGTATTGCAGCATCTACAGGACGATCCTGACATTCCATTCTGATGACATCACATCAGGGAGATATTCTTAGAGCCATCCTTCACCAGTGCGAGTGAGAAGGATGACGTCAAAGACAGAAATAGGTTGCATAGAGTAAATAGATGTCATGGCCTGTCCATCATTGCAGCTTGGGAAACACACAGAAGTTCTGCCAAACAAATTGTTACAGTGTAATTACCATTTTATCATGTAATTTCTAAGTAAATTGACATTTCTGTACCAGGCTTCCCTCGGCTTTCAATCAGGCAAGACTTTCTGTCAATGGTGCTGTCTGTTCTACTGGTAAGTGAACTATTTCTGTGATCACAGAGCCATGGACTGACTGACAGGCTGCCTTGATTATATAATAATTGGAGTCACAGGCGTTTCAATGTTTCTTGTTTTTGCCAATCTGGTGAAGTATTCTCAGTGTCAGTCAAAGGGGGAGGGCTCAGGCTGCATGACACTGAAATCGAATAACTACTCCCTTAGTCGTAGGAAAACACACAACCCTCACTCATCCACTCACACAAGCTGAGAAATATGCTGACATGGTGCTCCATGTAATTAAGAACACAGACTCACTTGCACGTGCGCACACATAAAAACACACACACACACAGAGCGTCTTGAGAGAACCCGGAAGGCGACCAACACTACCTCCCAGACCAGCGACAGACACACATACCAGCGACAGGCACACATACCAGCGACAGGCAGACATACCAGCGACAGGCACACATACCAGCGACAGGCAGACAGACCAGCGACAGACACATACCAGCGACAGACACACATACCAGAGACAGGCAGAGAGACCGGCGAGAGACACACATACCAGTGACAGGCACACAGACCAGCGACAGGCAGACAGACACACATACCCGCGACAGACACATATACCAGCGCCAGGCAGACAGACCAACGACACAGACAAACCAGTGAGCTGTCTTGACAGAGAAACCGCCTCACAGATACCAGTGCACATCGAGTTGACATGGAGCTGTGCAATAAGGCAAGAATCTGTGTCCCCCCTGCTGCCTCACTCTCCATTGAGTGTTAAGAACAAACATTCTGGGACCTTTTCAAATGTTCTACTTGTAACCCTGGACTGATGTACATAATGCCAAAGTTGCTTTACTGTGATCAATGTGATTTTGACGGTTGTATGAAGGGTATTATCTGTGTTACATCGTTATGCTATGTGAAGGCTATAGTGTTCCATCATCATACATCCTATATGAAGTCTTTATGTATGGTCTATGAAGGCTATTTTAAGTCTGTATGTATGCTCTGTGAAGGCTATATGGAGTGTATTGTGTGTATTCTCCTCCCAGGGCTCAGTGGCAGATGGAGCTCTACTTCTCCTACATTGAGACCAGTTACAGCATCTCTGGTGATGTGGTGTGCCCTCCTACTGACCGCCATCACAGCCCTGGCTCTCCACTGTTTGCATTACTACAAATCAAAATCAAATCGAAGTTTATTGGTCGCATACACAGATTTGAATATGGTATCAAAGGTGCAGCAAAATGCTTGTGTTTTTGGCTCCAACAGTGCAATTAAAAAAAAATGTTTTAAACTATAGGATGCGAGTGTACAAATCATTAGTAACACCTGCTCTTTCCATGGCAGACTGACCAGGTGAAAGCTATTTATTGTCACTTGTTAAATCCACTTCAATCAGCGTAGATGAAGGGGAGGAGACAGGTTAAAGAAGTTTGAATGTGTCAAGCACTGCAACACTGCTGGGTTTTTCCCGCTCAACAGTTTCCTGTGTGTATCAAGAATAGTCCACCACCTAATTGACATCGTGCCAACTGTGGGACACATTGGAGTCAACATGGGCCAGCATCCCTGTGAAACGCTTTGACATCTTGTAGAGCCCATGCCCCGACAAATTGAGGCTGCAAAGGGGGGTGCAACACAATAATGTACACTCAGCGTATATTCAGTGTGTTACAACAGTTAAGACATAGTCCTGTGTCTTGGTGAGCATTTAGAATTCAGATAGAAGGCCAGGATCACACAACACTGCCAGAGAAGAGAGACAATAGCAGGTAAAGACACTTTCATAAACATCTTATGAACATGTATTATGTGCCAGTCGGAATGTCTGCAAAGGTGAAACCTTCTAGAAAACGTTTGGGGGTTTTCTGCAGCTGTATAACAAAGGTAGAGAACTGGGTCGCAGATCGACTGTGTGTGGCAAGTTAATGTGTTGACTGACCTGTGTCTTCTTTTCACATTAAAGGGTTATAAGTGAATTGAAATACAATATGAAATCCATTACCTTCACAAAAAAGGTACAACAATATAAAAAGTAAAGTAAATAAAAATAACCATTGTTTTCAAACCACTCGCTCTGCATATAGGAGGTCACTCAAAGTAAAATTCCATCTCATCACTACAGAATTAGGCCAACAGTTCATTTTTCAGCGCTAGCAGCTTGGGCTTCAGTTTTCCATCGTCGAGGTTCAGGAAGACTTTCTGCATGAACTCAAAGGTGCTGCCCAGGGCTTTGGGGTAGTTCAGATGGAGGGAGAAGAGTAGCCCAAAAACAACCACGAGAGCGTCTGGCCAGGAGCGGGAGTTAGTCATGACGATCTTATCCTCAAGGACAATGGATACATGGGCCGGTCTGATGGGCATACCACCCACCACCTCATTGTGCTGGCCCACCACTGAGAGAATGGAAACTCCATCCAGAATACCAGGGTTGCTGAGTTCTCCCACCTTAATCACAGAGGAAAAAACTAAGTTTAAAAAACAAAACAGGAAAGAATGCATTCATAATGGTACAGGCTGTAAAATGAGGTGGCTACCTCGCAGATTTTGAAGACATCAGAACTATCCTTTCGTAACAACAAAGGGAGACCAGCCAGGACTGCAGAACGGGCCACGGTGATGTTATTTTCTCCCTGTGAAGTGAACTAAAGAGAGCACATTTCACAATGTCATTTAGCATTTAAATAATCCAGCAAGTTGAGCTCGTCAACCCCAACATAGGAGTAATCAAATCTGGTTCCAGTCACAGCCAATATCTGATGCACATGTCCATGTAGCACACGGGTGGCCAATCTTATGCACAAAAAGCAGGTGTGGGTGCAGGCTTTTGTTCCAACCAAGTAGTAAACAAAGTCTTGGTTGAATATTAGTTGATCAAGTTGAATCAGGTGTGTCACTGCTTGGTTGAAACAAGAGTCTTCAACCACACCAAGACTGTCCATCCCTGATGAAGTGAATCCCACTGACCTGCTCGTTGTACACTCTCAGGATGCTTGAGAACTTCCCTCCATGGGTGGTGGACTTCCCCTCCTCCTCCCTGAACAGGGTCAGCAGGCGGGGCGTGTGGTGGTCCAAGGCAGAGTAGAACGTCTGCTGCAGGCTCTGGTTGGTGATTCTCTGAAACTCAGCATGTACCTAAAGGAAAAGACAAAGCACACAGAACATCCCAATTTATGTCAGTCAGGCAAGTTGAGCCTGCCCTGAGAATGTTGTTACTGATAACCATGACTTGTGAGTACAACCAGAAGCCCATGTGACATGCATCAAAAAAGGTCTGAACTGCAATGGAAATGTAGATTGTTATGAGCACATGACTGGACAAAGACAACTTTTCTTAGTCTGCTTAACCTGGGCTTCGAGGAAGAGTGCTGGCCAGCGTGTTCTGAGATGCTCTACCGTGGGACTGGATTGAACTATTTCTTGGCGTCGGAGAGCAAATGTCTTCTGCATGTGTTGATTGATGAGTGGCAGGTCTCTGTTTTCTTTCGTCATCTCGTGGACCATCTCCAGTCTCTGTTTCTCCAGGCTGGCCTCATCTTCTCATTGAGGGAAGTTGGGCAGGAAGTTCACCTCTGCCCGGCGTGCTCCTTTAATGTTGCTCCGAGCGTGCTCATTGTCAGGACGATGCTTGCTCCTCCTCCCCCCGTTCACAGCAACCTCTGGGAACCCAACACGGCGTAACTTCTGCCTGTAGTTTCCCATTTTGAATTTCAGGCTGTTCTTCCAGCCATCACAGCCTGATTTTGAGCCAGGCTCTTTCAAACACGGGTGCTTGGTTACAAGGGCCTCAGCTGCCTTGGCAAACTGCCTGTCACTTGGGTACGCTTTGGAATTGAAGATTGTCCAAGCCATCCTATCAAGAATGTTGTGTTTTTTATCCCTTGTTATTTTCAGCACCGTTTCATGTCTCAGATATGCACAATAGCGCTCTCTCAGAGCAAACTCAACTTCCATCGAGAAAGTGGGTATGACAAATACCTCAGGCCACCTGCCTAGCCGCTCTGGTGGGGCGGCCTGTAACTCGGTGGCTGAGAGTCCGGTTAAACCGAGGTCTGTATCACGTCGTATTCGCAAAACTTTCCCGTAGCCCTAGGAGAAGGCAAGTCTTCAATGGTCTCTAAGTTGAAGAGCTCATTGTTTACATCAGGGTCTTCATAAAGAAGACTGAAATCAAACTTCAGATGCAGTTTCTCCTTGAGCGTTGATATCAGCTCATTCAGTGAGTCAGGTTGAGAGGGCAGAATCGCTTTCTCTATTCTGTTGTCGTTGAGGATAACTTTCAGTTTGTTGGCTGCGTTTACTGACCCTTGTCTCCATTTGGAATGTGAAATCTGAAGGAAAAGAAAGGACACAGCGTCACCAGGGCCTAAAGCCATAGACTGTACGACTTCCATATCATTTCCACTAATAAAATGCCCCTTGATTTGGAAGAGTATTACCTATAAATACAACAGCACGACTGTGTTATAATAAATTATTTGCTGAAAGGGATAGCTATATGCCCACTGACCAACGCTATGGCTTGGTAATATGTGTTGAGAGCTTGTCAGTGAACCCACCTTCAGAAGTGGATACTTGGTCTGGGTCTTTGGGATCAGACTCCAGCCTTTGAATGTGCTCTTCAACCTCACTGATCCAGTGGGTATCGTCTTCCTCTTTACATAGTGACACTGTGGGCTCTGGGTCCTCCTGTCTTAGATGGAGGCCCCACTCTTGAGTACATAACTGCTGCTGCTCTGGGGCAACCTGCACCAAAGTGATAGTAGCTTCAGCCTGCCGATGGCAGTCTGACACTGGAGGGAAGGAGAAACAATTGCACATGTAGATCTGTTAAAGTTGGAATCCGTTTTGGTAAAACTGCCACAACAAAGATGTCACTTCAAACAACGAACAATGTTTTATTCCCTCAGACATCATTGCATGCATAATAGAACAGCACTCTATGTAGCTACTACAATTGTTTTGTATTACTTTGCCCAGCCTGGTCTCAGACTAGACGTAACATAGTAAAAGTAAATACTGGATGCTCAAATGAGTAACATATTTTTATTTCACCTTTATTTAACCCGGTAGGCCAGTTGAGAACAAGTTCTCATTTTCAACTGCGACCTGGCCAACATAAAGCAAAGCAGTGCGACGCAAATAACAACACAGAGTTACACCTGGAATAAACAAAGATAGTCAATAACACAATAGAAAAGTCTATATACAATGTGTGCAAATGAGGTAAGATAAGGGTGGTAAGGCAATAAATAGGCCATAGTGGTGAAATAATTACAATTTAGCAATTAAACACTGGAGGGATAGATGTGCGGAAGATCAATGTGCAAGTAGAGATACTGGGGAGCAAAGGCGCAAAAAATATGGGTCTCAAGCTTTAGTGATTTTTGCAATTCGTTCCAGTCATTCCTCAGCAGAGAACTGGAAGGAAAGGCGGCCAGGGGAGGAATTGGCTTTGGGGGTGACCAGTGAAATATACCTGCTGGAGCGTGTGCTACGGGTGGGTGCCGCGATGGTGACCAGTGAGCTGACCATATGATTCCAAGATGGCGTAGCAGTCAGACGTCTTTGTCATCGTCTTTGTCGTGTCCCATGTATATATCTTTTATCTTCGCATATCTTTTTATATTTTTCTAAACCTCAACTTCAAAATACTCTCCTGCAACCCGCCTCACCCAATGTGGTGTGGATTTGCTTTTCTCTAAAGTATTTTTCATTACTTCGGAATCGGGACCCCCAGCAGAAGCTAGCCAGCTGACTAGATTCTAGCTAGTAGTCAGCTAACCACTGCTAGAGGTCATCAGCTAACCTTTAGCTCTGAAAACTCTCGGCAGTTTGCACAATGCGATTCTAACCAGAGCATACCGGACCCATTTTCTCTCCATATCCCCGGATTCCCACCGCAAGTGAACATTTTCACTTGCATCATCGCAGCTAGCTAGCTGCAATCCGAGTGTCTACTCCTGTCTATTGTCTCTGTCCTGAAGCAAGCACCAATTAGCCAGGAGCTAGCCCATGTTAGGTCCATCTCCCGGCTGGCTGAAGAGTTCCATCAGCCACTCCTAGGCTAAAATGGCCTTGACCCATTTTACTGCCAGTGCGGAGCCCCGCCGGTCCTTCACGACTGGACTACCGACGTAATCTGCCCGAGGGGGTTATTCAACTGGCCCCTCCGTCGCGACGTCCCCTGAATGCCCATCTGCTAGCCTGCTAGCCGCAGCCCGCTAGCCGTCTAGAGCATATCGGCTGTTAGTTGAATAGGTCCATCTGACAATTTCTTGGGCCACTATACCTATTTTTGCCAATTAGACTGGTCCCTTTACCACACGGAACCCTACTAATCCATCACGACTGGTCTACCGACATAAACGCACGAAGAGGCTATAAACAGACTTTCTCCGACACGACATCCCTCTGAGACCCTTCTGCTAGCTTGCTAGCCCCGGCCCGCTAGCTGTCTGAATCGCCGTGTCTCCAACCAGCCTCATTACTCACTGGACTCTTATGATCACTCGGCTACGCATTCCTCTCCTTAATGTCAATATGCCTTGTCCTTAGCTGTTCTGGTTAGTGATTGTCTTATTTCACTGTAGAGCCTCTGGCCCTGCTCAATATACCTTATCCAACCCTTTAGTTCCACCTCCCACACATGTGATGACATCACCTGGTTTAAATGATGTTTCTAGAGACAATATCTCTCTCATCATCACTCAATGCCTAGGTTTACCTCCACTGTATTCAAATCCTACCATACCTTTGTTTGTACATTATGCCTTGAATCTATTCTATCGCACTCAGAAACCTGCTCCCTTTACTCTCTTTTCCGGACGTACTCGACAACCAGTTCTTATAGCCTTTAGTTGCACCCTTATCCTACTCCTCCTCTGGTGATGTAGAGGTTAACTTCTTATGGCTGGGGGGCAGTATTGAGTAGCTTGGATGAATAAGGTGCCTAAAGTAAACGGCCTGCTCCTCAGTCTCAGTTGCTAATATATGCATATTATTAGTAGTATTGGATAGAAATCAATCTAAAGTTTCTAACTGTTTGAATGATGTCTGTGAGTATAACAGAACTCATTTGGCAGGCAAAATCCTGAGTTGAAATCAAAACAGGAAGTCAGAAATCTGAGCTTTGTATGTATTCACCAGAGTCCCCAATAAAATCCCCTTGAGATATGAATGATGTTGCACTGCCTAGGGGTTCCACTAGATGTCAACCATCAATATAAATTATAATGAGACTTTATGGTGTCGTGGGAGTGAATGATTGCAGAATCAGTCAGGTCAGCCATTTTCAGATCATGGTAGTCACTTGCGTTCCATTACTCACGAAGACAAGGAGGAGTACTCCGGTTGGAACTTTATTGAAGCTATATGTTAAAAACATCCTAATGATTGATTCTGTACTTAGTTTGAAATGTTTCTTCGGCTGGTAATATAACTTTTTAAAGTTTTTGTCCGATATAACTCTGACCAGAATGAGCGTTTGGATATGTATATCAAACGCGCTAACAAAAGAAGGTATTTGGACATAAATAACAGACATTTTCAAACAAAACAAACATTTACTGTGGACCTGGGATTCCTGGAGTGCTTTCTGATGTCAATCATCAAAGGTAAGGGAACATTTATCGTAATTTCTTGTTTATGTTGACGTCAACATGGCGGCTACTGTGACAAATATTTCTGAGCGCCGTGTCAGATTATTGCATGGCTGGCTTATTCAGTAAAGTTTTTTTTGAAATCAGACACAGCGGTTGCATTAAGGAGAAGTATATCTATAATTCCATGTGTATAACTTGTATTATCATCTACGTTTATGATGAGTATTTCTGTTGAATGATGTGGCTATAAAAAAATCACTGGATGTTTTTGGAACTAGTGAATGTAACACGCCAATGTAAACTCATATTTGGATAAATATGAACTTTATCAAACAAAACATACATGTATTGTGTAACATGAAGTCCTATTAGTGTCATCTGATGAAGATCATCAAAGGTTAGTGATTAATTTTATCTATTTTCTGCTTTTTGAAACTCCTCTTTTTGGCTGAAAAAAATGGCTGTGTTTTTCTGTGGCTATGTGGTGACCTAACAATCGTTTGTGGTGCTTTTGCTGTAAAGCATATTTGAAATCGGACACTGTGGTGGGATTAGCAACGAGAATAGCTTTAAAATGGTAGAGCTAGGCACTGCAGGGCCTGGGTTAACTTCTTATGGCTGCAATCCCGTTAACTGGAGCGATTTGAGGAATGTTTGAGGAATGTTAATTATGAGATTTTTGATGTTTTGAAAATGGCGCCCTACACTTTGACTGGCTGTTGTCAAATCGCTCCCGTTAACGGGATTGCAGCCATAAGAAGTTAACCCAGGCCCTGCAGTGCCTAGCTCCACTCCTATTCCCCAGGTGCTCTCATTTGTTGACTTCTGTAACTGTAAAAGCCTTGGTTTCATGCATGTTAACATTAGAAGCCTCCTCCCTAAGTTTGTTTTATTCACTGCTTTAGCACACTCTGCCAATCCGGATGTCCTAGCCATATCTGAATCCTGGCATATGAAATTTCCATCCCTAACTATAACATTTTCCGACAAGATAGAACTGCCAAAGGGGGCGGTGTTGCAACCTACTGCAGAGATAGCCTGCAGAGTTCTGTCTTACTATCCAGGTCTGTACCCAAACAATTCGAGCTTCTACTTTTAAAAATCCACCTTTCCAGAAACAAGTCTCATCGCTGCCGCTTGATATGGACAACCCTCTGCCCCCAGCTGTGCTCTGGACACCATATGTGAACTGATTGAAGATAGATGGGGGGCAGAGCTCGTGCTGCTAGGTGACTTAAACTGGGACATGCTTAACACCCCGGCCATCCTACAATCTATGCTTGATGCCCTCAATCTCGCACAAATGATCAATGAATCTACCAGGCACAACCCCAAAGCCGTAAACATGGGCACCCTCATAGATATCATCCTAACCAACTTACCCTCCAAATACACCTCTGCTGTTTTCAACCAATATTTCAGCGATCTCTGCCTAATTTCCTGTATCCGTAATGGGTCTGCGGTCAAACAACCAGGCATCATCACTGTCAAACGCTCCCTAAAACACTTCAGCGAGCAGGCCTTTCTAATCGACCTGGCCCAGGTATCCTGGAAGGATATTGACCTCATCCCGTTAGTAGAGGACATCTGGTTATTCTTTAAAAGTGCCTTCCTCACCATCTTAAATAAGCATGCCCCACAACAGGAACAGATATAGCCCTTGGTTCTCTCCAGACCTGACTGCCCTTGACCAGCACAAAAACATCCTGTGGTGTTCTGCATTAGCATCGAATAGTCCCCGTGATATGCAACTTTTCAGGGAAGTTAGGAACAAATAAACACAGCAAGTTAGGAAAGCTAAGGCTAGCTTTTTCAAGCAGAAATTTGCATCCTGTAGCACAAACTCAAAAAAGGTCTGGGGCACTAAAGTCCATGGCGAATAAGAGAACCTCCTCCAGGCTGCCCACTGTACTGAGGCTAGGTAACACTGTCACCACCAATAAATTCACTAAAATTGAGAATTTCAATAAGCATTTTTCTACGGCTGGCCATGCTTTCCACCTGGCTACCCCTACCCCGTTCAACAGCCCTGCACTCCCTACAGCAACTCGCCCAAGCCTCCCCATTTCTCCTTCACCCAAATCCAGATGGCTGACGTTCTGAAAGTGCTGCAAAATCTGGACCCTACAAATCAGCCAGGCTAGACAATCTGGACCCTCTCTTTCTAAAATGATCTGCCGAAATTGTTGCAACACAAGCACATTACCGACCATTTCGAATCCCACCATACCTTCTCCGCTATGCAATCTGGTCTCTATGGGGGTGCCACAGGGTTCAATTCTCAGGCCGACTCTCTTCTCTGTATACATCAATGATGTCGCTCTTGCTGCTGGTGATTCCCTGATCCACCTCTACGCAGACGACACCATTCTGTATACTTCTGGCCCTTCTTTGGACACTGTGTTAACTATCCTCCAGACAAGCTTCAATGCCATACAACTCTCCTTCTGTGGCCTCCAACTGCTCTTAAATGCAAGTAAAACTAAATGCATGCTTTTCAACCGATCGCTGCCCGCACCTGCCCGCCCGTCCAGCATCACTGCTCTGGACGGTTCTGACTTAGAATTTGTGGACAACTACAAATACCTAGGTGTCTGGTTTGACTGTAAACTCTCCTTCCAGACTCACATTAAACATCTCCAATCCAAAATTAAATCTAGAATTGGCTTCCTATTTCGCAACAAAGTATTTTTCACTCATGCTGCCAAACATACCCTCGTAAAACTGATCATCCTACCGATCCTCGACTATGTAATTTATAACATAGCCTCCAACACTCTACTCAACAAATTGGATGCAGTCTATCACAGTGCCATCCGTTTTGTCACCAAAGCCCCATATACTACCCACCACTGCAACCTGCATGTTCTCGTTGGCTGGCCCTCGCTTCATATATTTGTCGCCAAACCCACTGGCTCCAGGTCATCTACAAGTCGTTGCTAGGTAAAGCCACGCCTTATCTCAGCTCACTGGTCTCCATTGCAGCACCCAGCCGTAGCACGCACTCCAGCAGGTATATCTCACTGGTGACCCCCAAAGCCAATTCCTCCTTTGGCCACCTTTCCTTCCAGTTCTCTGCTGCCAATGACTGGAAGGAACTGCAAAAATCACTGAAGCTAGAGACGCATATCTCCCTCACTAGCTTTAAGCACCAGCTGTCAGAGCAGCTCACAGATCACTGCACCTGTACATAGCCCATCCAACTACCTCATCCCCATACTGTATTTATCTTGCTCCTTTGCACCCCAGTATCTCTACTTGCACATTCATCTTCTGCACATCTACCATTCCAGTGTTTAATTGCTGTTGTAATTACTTCGCCACCATGGCCTATTTATTGCCTTACCTCATTTGCACACAATGTATATAGACTTTTTTCTACTGTATGTTTGTTTATTCCATGTGTAACTCTGTGTTGCTGTATGTGTCACACTGCTTTGCTTTATCTTGGCCAGGTCACTTGTTCTCATCTAGGCTACCTGGTTAAATAAAGCTGAACATGTTTTTTTATTTAAATAAGGCAGCACTTTCCCTAGCAAAGACTTATAGATGACCTGGAGCCAGTGGGTTTGGGGACAAATATGAAGCGAGGGCCAGCCAATGAGAGCATGCAGGTCGCAGTGGTGGGTAGTATATGGGGCTTTGGTGACAAAACGGATGGCACTGTGATAGCAAATTGGATGCAGTCTGAGTAGAGTGTTGGAGGCTATGTTATAAATTACATCGCAGAAGTCAAGGATCGGTAGGATAGTCAGTTTTATGAGGGTATGTTTTGCAGCATGAGTGAAGGATGCTTTGATGCAAAATAGGAAGCCGATTCTAGATTTAACTGCCAGAGGTCCGGACAACATGCCCTCCGATTTGACTCACTGAACTCTATCTGAGAAGTAGTTGGTGAAGCAGGCGATTTGAGAAACCAAGGCTGTTGAGTCTGCCGATAAGAATGTGGTGATTGACAGAGTTGAAAGTCATGGCCAGGTCGATGAATACAGCTGTACAGTATCACGTCGTATATGTTAAGTTTGGTATGGTTGCATTAGACAGGTTACTTAAGGAAAAAAACAAAAGGAGGGTGATTGGTCAGGGTGGATGGATGGGCATATAATGCGAATATCTAGTAACCCAAAGATAGTGTGTTCTAATCTCATCACAGACAACTTCAGCATTTTAGCAACTTTTCAACTACTCACTACTTTTTTGCAATTACGTAGCTAACACTTCCCCTAACCTTAACCCTTTAGCCTAACTATTAACCCTAACCCATATCCTAGCTAATGTTAGCCAGCTAGCTAAAAATGTGTGTTAGCCACCTAGCTAACTTTAGCCACAACAAATTGTAATGTACATTTAGCAAATTCCCAACATATCACAAATTGTAATTCATAACATACAAAATGGATTATGGACATCCACAAATTAATACATACCATATAAATCGTAACATTGATTAAATGGAATGTTACTGAGTTACAGTTACAGAATAATACACAATGTTGAGACCAGGTTGCGCATCTCCTCCTTTTTAAAAACAAAACAGGAACAAATGCAGTGGCGCTGCTTCACAACTACGGATCTCAGCTTTCAGGCCAGTTCCCCGGACTTCACTATCAATTAGGGTTTTGTAACTGGCACTTTCAATGAAGATTCGCCATTGACAAACATTTTGAGTCTGGGCAGAAAGCTTGCTAACGTTATTAGATAAAGGGGAGGGGTAACTACACGGGTTTGTGGTTAGACGCTACAAACAATTGACTGTATGAAGCTACATACCTCCTCTATGCAACATCAACAGCCCAAGAAGACGTTTGTTGTCCTCTTTCATACGAACAACGTCTACCTGGTACTCTGCTATCGTTTTTTCAACGACCCCAAATATCTCCTCAGCAGCCGCTGTTAATTTATGGTTGAGAAACTCTCAACAACTCTATTTTAGACATTTTTATTGTTTATTTTCCTCCATACGAAATTAGCCTGTACTTCTGCAGAAGATAAACACAGAAGCGCATGCCCCTCTGTGTAGTGCATCGTTTGTGATGCCCTCTGATGGAGTGGAGTGCGACATCGTATTCTTCTTCTTCTATAATATCATGGCGGTGCCTGCTAACAAAAGTTTAAAGTGCATATGTCGCTATCTACTGTGCTGGAGAATGCGATCCATCATGGTATGCCTAATTCTGTACTACCAAGCAAATTAAATAAAACAATAAATCCCTACTAACTTCTACCCCCCAAAAAACTGCCAGGCCACCACAACCCATTTTAACTTGATCTATATCATGCTGAAACAATGCACCCTTAAGATTATTCAGCATGTCTACAACCATTTCAACAGTAACATATGTTACCCCCAATAACACTTTTGCCGTATCCACAATAACCTTCAACTTGGCATTTCTGCTTTCCACAACCTGAGTCGTGTTGATAACCTTATGAAGTTAAATGTATTCACTATCAAAGTGTCCTTTGACACAGCACATTTATGAGCACAAGATTTCTGAACAGGTCTCGAAACCATGCCAGATCCAGTAGAACCAACCCGACATTAGGTCCACTTAGTACAGTAGCGGCCATGGAAGTGCCATCATTCTGCACTGTAGTTCCACTAATCTGTTTTACAGCCTCTACATACGATAGATACATCATGACTGATTATATACCTCTGAGCCTCTCTCTGCACCCCCCCCCCCTCCCAAGAATTACCTTCACATTGCTCTCACGTTTACCATAATCATGTTCCCCACATATTTTCTTTCCTTTACCCTGAGCACCTACATGTTCTATTATTCTGCATTTAAAACACAGCAATGGGGATGGGACAAATTCTCTGACATTGAAACTGATGAATCCTTTCTGTACTTGTCTAGGTAAAACCTTCTCAAACGTCAGCAGCACTGATAAGCTTTCACTTCTTTGACCCTCTTTCCTACTGATCAACTTTTTGGCCTCAAATCACTACTTCCTGTCACATTTCTGAAATATCATCTATGGACATAGATATTGGGACCCCATTGATGACTACTCTCTACCTAGCATAAGCACCAGGGATATTACTTATAGTATTCATCCCATTAAGCTTTTCCATCAGGCTACCACAAAATATGAACAATCTACCATTTCCAATGAACTGGGCTAATCTGACTTCAACCATCTCTTTCTCTACTGCATTGGTTAGTTGGATTGGGTGTAAATGAGGCCCTGTGGTCTCATGAAACATCATCACCACTTTCCACTCCCACACATTATTACTCTTGCTTCTTACCTTGGCCCTCTTTATGCTTTCTTTACTAGACCATCCACTGCTTTCAGTGTCATTATCTTTATTCTTCCTGTCTTTCCACTACCAAGCATTCCTTGACCCTCATCCACCTGCTCCAGACCATCAGAACTGACACCTATTCTGTTTGCATTCCAGCACAGCTGTTGCTTCTCCAACCTTTTCTCCATTTCGTCCACACTACTCGCCTCCATTTTGGCTGTCAGACTTCCAAACTTCTCACGCATCAGCAACTCATTCACCCAGTTCTGACTCCACACAGTTCTCCAGGCACGAAGTCATTCAAACAAACCTCAAATCTTGTGCATCACAACACAACCTCCAAGCAAGCGCTTCCTCCTCTAGCTGACCAAACTCCTCTTACGACGTCCCTACCCCATGGAAGTTCTTTGTTTCGTGCAACAGGGTCTGTGTCCACACCATTATAAGTCACTAAATGATTAGTGTGTAGATGCAGCCATGTGATATACTGGTGTGGACACAGACCCTGTCTAATTCACTAAATGATGTGTGTACATGCAGCCATTTGATAGAGAGCTCAGAGATATTTCCACTGCTTTTACAGAGACTTAAAATAGATTGTATTTAAAGATTGGAGCCTGTGCCCTTTTCCTAAAACGTGTATTGATTTCATCAGATAATGGTTGCATGGTTGGAGTTCCCAACATGATTCTGCAACGCTGCCAGAGAAGAGCAAAGCTGGAAAAAAAGACAATTCAATGAACACATTATCAGCCATTTATTCTGTAGTACTTAATGGATGTCTGGGAATGTACAATATCTGGGTTGGTTGAAAGAAGCAGCTCTCATTTCAGGTGGTATATTTAGATCCCATTGAACATAGCATAACTGTATCATACCAATTCTCTATACATGTAAATACACATTAAAATGTATTTTTCCCCCTTGGTGGATTTTGGCATTAGGCTCAGAGGTAAGTATGACATTTGGTGTACGGAAGATCTTAAACATTAAACAGAACATTAAACAGAAGGGAACAAACATTCTGAAAACTAGTCTGTTTGCAACATCAGGGCAGATATATTGTGACATATTACTCTCAAGACCAATGCAAGGTTTATATACAGACATAACAGTGGATCTCACCATGTCCTCTGTGTCATCCTATAACTAATGGGCAGGGACTCCTGTTACTCAGAAACCCACTAACTGCTCTCTGTTAGAACATGATATTAATCAGAGAGCAGTGTCCCGAGGAGGGCTAAGTCCTGATTCTCCTATCACATCTCTGTCTGCTGTCCGATTCGCTCCCCCCACACAGGGCACAGTCATTTGTTCTCCTTCCTGTAAACCCTCTTCACGTGGCTCTGTATGGTCTGAATCCATTGTGGCATTGGCCACATTCATGGCACCTATATGTTTGTGAGCTGTCTGATGCTTCTTCAACATACTTGATGTGGTAAAGCATTTTCTACACACAGGACACATGTATGGCTTCTCCCCTGTGTGAGTCCTCATGTGCACTATCAGAGATGTATTCTGGCTGAAACATTTGCCACAATCTTGGCATTGATGTGGTTTCTCCCCTGTGTGGCTCCTCATATGTAAGTTTAGGTGTCCACGCTGAGTAAATCCTTTGCCACAATCTTGACAGTGAAACGGCTTCTCCCCTGTATGACTCCTCAAATGCCTTTTCAGGAAAGTATCCCAAGCAAAATATTTACCACAAATATGACAACACTTTGCTCCAATGTGAGTTTGTAGGTGATCCATCATATTTTCTGTAGACTGACAGAATTTTCCACACACACCACAAAGATGTTCTTTATCCTGTGTGTGCGCTTGCACATGATTTAATAAAGACGCCATGGAGTCAAATTGCTTTCCACATACCTTACAACTAGGAGCAGCATCCCAGCTTACACTGGGTCTCGAGTGTGATTTTAGATGGTTCAATTTCCTGTCCTTAACACTATGAGAACTTTGTCCTTTTACTGTCTTTGTTCTCTTTGATTTGAGTGGCTTTAACATTAGACCTGACAGAGGTCCTCCACACTCCATCCTGTCAATATGTCCTCTGTTTTCACTCTGAGCTGCAGAACACTCAGTATCTACTGCAGAGAAGGGCTGGGGCTCTCTGATTGGTTCTGATACACCATAGTCTTCTACATAAGGTTCTGTTTTGATCTGTTCAGTTGAGGTGCTGGGTAGAGAGTATCTCTCTCCATGTGAGGGCTGAGTTGGGTCCTGATAATAGCCACTTGATACACAGCCGTAAGAATTGATAAACTCATTGAAATTATTCTCATCCTCCTGACTGGTTCTTGGTTCACCCTGTTCATCTTTCATCCGTGTGGGTTGTGGGTCCTTCTGCCCCAGACTGGGGCTCCACTCCTGCTGCTCATCAGACACAGCGACAGTGAGCTGCTGGAGGTCTGGAGATAATGGAGAAAAAAAATAGGATTACAATTATCTTTTCACAGACCTTGGTTTTGTAAATAGACCCTACAAAATGAATTACATTGAAAGCTAATCGTGAAATTAACGTTATTAAAACAAACACACCTGCTCGTCTATGTAACTTGATCTGTGGCTTAGAACGAATATCCAGCATGCTCCGTAGACGCCTGTTCTCCTCCTTTGTGTGAGAAACCTCTTCCTGGTACTCTGCTATCGTTTCTTCAACGACACCAAATATCTCTTCAGCTGCCGCTATCAATTTCTGGTTGAGAAACACTCTCAAGAAATCCATTTTAGACATTTTTTAATTAGGAAAGCTGTCAGCCAGCTAAATCAGCCAGCTAGCTACCAACGTAAACAAAGTCAAGAAGACAAAGAGCGCTGTCAGTATTCGTGCGTGCACGGCATAGTACATTTTGCACTGTCGCCCCCTGCTGGAGCGGAAGACAGGTCCTCGCAATCCTACAGATTAGGGAAATATTTATCCAATCTATTCTTGGAGGTCCTCCAGTGTCTGTATATTTTTTATTCTAGCCCAGCACATAGGCCACATAGGCCAGCACATGTAGTAGACTGCAGAGCTGGTGGCGCTGCTACAGCACTACTGGTGCAAATCTGAAGTTTAGATCAATCATTGCCTCACTAGATCACTAAAGTACACCAAACATAGAATACACCATACTGCTATCACTAATCCAACATTGTCATGTCTGCAATTAATTAAAGGAGGAGGAGAGTAATGTACCATGCCTTCAGAAAGTATTCATACCCCTTGACTAATTCCACATTTTGTTGTTAGCCTGAATTCAAAATGTATATTTTTTAAATACATTTATTATCCCACCCATCTACACACAGTACCTCATAATGACAAAGTGAAAATATGTTTTTAGAAATACATAAATATATAATTTAAATAAGTATTCACACCACTGAGTCAATACGTTGTAGAAGCACCTTTGGAGGCGATTACAGATTTTTTGGATTTGGGGAGTTTCTCAAACTCTGTTAAATTAGATAGGGAGCAGAGATGAACAGCAATCTTCAATTCTTTCCACAGATTTTCAATGGGATTCAAGTTTGGGCTTCGGCTGGGTGACTCAGTAACTTTTATTGTTCTGAAGCCATTCCAATGTTGTTTGGGCTGTATGCTTAGGTTCACTGTCCTGTTGGAATGCAAATCTCACCCCAGTCCAAGGTCATTCGCACTCTGATCAGGTTCTCATGAAGCATTTGCCTCTATTCATTGTTCCCTCTATCCTTACCAGTCTTCCAGTCCCTGCTCCTGAAAAGCATCCCCATAGCATGATGCTGCCTCCACCATGCTTCACGGTAGGGATGGTTTTTGACAGGTGATGAGCTGTGTCTGGTTTTCTCCAGACAAAGCACTTTGCATTCAGGCCAAAGTGTTCAATTTGTCTCATCAGACCACAATCATTTGCCTTATGATCTCAGTCTGTCACATGCCTTCTTGCAAACTCCAGGCATGCTGTCATGTGCCTTTCTCTCAGGAGTGGCTTCCATCTGCCCACTCTCCCATAAATCCCAGATTGGTGAAGTGCTGTAGAGACTTGTCTTTTTGGCAGGTTCTCCCATCACAGCCAAGGACCTCGGGAGTGTTCATTGCATTCTTGGTCACCTCCCTGACCAAGGCCCTTCTTGCCCGGTTGCGCAGTTTGGTTGGACGGCAAGCTCTAGGCAGAGTCTGGGTCGTTCCACATTTTTTCAATTTCCCAACGATGGAGACCACTGAGCTCTGGGAAACTTTCAACACTCTAGACATTGTTCTATACCCTTCCCCAGCTATATGCCTCATCACAATTTTATCTCAGATCTAGAGAGTTCCTTGGACTTCATGGTATAGATTCTGCTCTGACACACACTTCTATCTTAAATTTTATTGGCGAATCACAACCAACTGGCAGGTGCATACACCACCACCTACTGTTCTGGAGTGAGGCCGGTCACGACCTATATATACACACCACTATATTCTCTCAACTAACCCTGAACTTCTAATAAAATATAATAATTCCCTACAAACCTTACTACTCCCGTTATCCCCACATAAAATACCACCTACTCCCCATTTCCGTCCAACCTCTCTGAACCTGTCAAACATCCTCTCCCTTTCTACATCACACGTCCCATACAGCCATTACACATTCCAGTATCATGCTTCCCTATCAATTTCCAAGAGGGATTAAATCCCATATGCCCTAAACTCATCCTACACAACATAACTTCCTCCCTTCTGTTCCCATTATAACACTATCTCCCGTACAGATTTCCTTGTACTATAAAAATGTCTTCCCTTACTACTTTCATCCCATTGTTTCTGCCAACAATCTAACCCATTTTTCCAAATCAATGTTTTAATTCTCTCAACCCAACTGCACCTGTATATCCACAATATTATTTTCACTGCTTTTTTGGCTATTATATCTACTATATAATTTCCATTAACTTCTTTATGAGCTGGAATCCAACAGAACATAATGTCAATACAATTTATTTGTAAGCACAACAGCAGCATTTTCTACCCATAAATCCTCATGTTCTGACTTTCAAAACAAAATCTAATTTGATATGTCTCATACAGGTTTAGCACATGTTATTGCAGGTATAGCGAAATGCTTTCCAGATCTTAAACTAAACTGATGCAGAGTCTGAACATATTGCTACTCTTCTTGGTTGCACCTCCTCTATCCATTGCAATCCAACAACTGATGCAACCATTTGTTAAAGACAGATAAATAATTTGTTAGTCTCTTCCATAGATTAACATCGAACTCAGGAATAAATGCACCTGCTGCCGTCTTCCCATTCATCTGTATGCACTGCAAGACAAGAATAAAACTGATTAGTAATATATTGATCCACTATTGTTGCTACATGATCGTCACACCACTTTCTTTTCCTCGATCAGGCTAAAATCGACATGTGGTCTTGTATAAAACCAGTGACACATTTCCTATTTCCACAGATGGCCCTATAAAAAAGGTCCCGGAGTCCATCTTTATAAACCCCTTTTCCAAATATCTCTTGATATTTCATATTCCCAGCAGTCTTCCAATACTGTCAGTGTAGGATGATCTACCGTACTAACCTTCAGTCTTGCCCAGTACGCCAGGGCTAGCTTAACTCATCTAAGGGACCGTGGCATTTCCCCAGTGTCTACTTGTAAAGCCCCAACCGGTGTAGTTTTAAATGCACAATCACATATCCTGAGTGCCCTCGCTTGCATCCTATCAAGGGGGGAAAACAATATATAAGCCACAGAACCATAAACAAAGCACCCATAATCTATGGACAATCGCGTCAAAGTACGATAAATAGTCAGTAAAGATTGCCTATCTGCCCCCTCTGACATGCACTGTCAACCGTGGGACCTTACATAGACAGGTGTGTTTCTAAATCATGTCTGAACAATTGAATTGGCCACAGGTGGACTCCAATCAAGTTGAGGCGACATCAAGAATGATCAAAGGAAATTGGATGCACCTTGTAACTTGAGATTATTGTTTATAGGGGTGCCAGGTAGGTTGTGCCTACCAGATAAAATATTGGTTTCTCCTTTTGGCTTGGGAGGGAATGAGTCCCATCTGGTCCGTCAAGTCTACAACAATACAAAGGACTCATGTAAAAGTCAGGATGGACATACACTTTTCATAAACCCGTAAAACACTGGAAATAACTTCAACTGTATTTATTTTGCGTGAGTTGTAACACCAACAAATCTCACACACAATAATGAGTAATGGTTCCTCCAGAAAAGTCATGTACCTCGGGCCTAAAAGAGTCCAGCCCGGTAAAGGAGTTCAGGGAACTCAAGTGACCTTAGTCACGCAATGTTTGTCCGTTCCTACAAGTGTAGCGTAAACCCAGTATCAATCATACAATCAAAATAACAATTATTTTACAACACCTATAAAACGTATCAAACCTTAAGTCCTCAACTACAACTAACTACATAAATCATCACGGTATACATCACACCAAAACAAATGAAATACCGTATACAAAAAGGTTGTGGTCAGTCAGACAATCCAATCCGCCAACAGATCCCCAGCGGAAAAAGGCCACGAAGAACAACGGAAAGGTGTAGTCCAACAGAAGCAAAGAGTGGATCCGATCCTGGGTAAACTTGCTAATAGGCTACAAAAGCACACTTTTAAAGGCAACAAAACAAACGGAAACGTAACTGAGGGTTGAACACATCCTCGTTCGTGTTTCCATCACAATCCCACTTTTGCGCAGCTGAGGCTGGCAATTTAATTAGTAATTAAAGGGGAAGCATCCTATTGGAAGGAGAAGCACTATTTAATTGCGAATTAAAGGGGAAGCGCCCTATTGGAAGGAGAAGCACTGAGACGGTTCAGACAAATTCAGGGCCGTCACAACCTGAACTAAGGAGTGTGATTATGTCAATGAGATTTCTGTATTTCATTATCAATACATTTCTAAAAATATGTTTTCACTTTGTCATTATGGGGTATTGTGTGTATATGGGTGTGAAAAAATGAATCAATTTTGAGTACAGGCAGTAACACAACAAAATGTGTAATAAGTCCAGGGGTATGAATACTTTCTGAAGGCACTGTATTTTATAGAAATAAAGCCAGTAGATTGAGAGAATGACATGTTTTAATGCACCTCTTGTACTGTCTGAAACACTCTCCCTACACAGGGGACAACTGCCATGTTGTCAGGAGGATTTTCATCAGGTTGTTATTATGGTTTCTCCCTCTTGTGAATGTTCTCAGACCTTCTAGGGGACTTCATCCATTTGAAGCATTTAGCAGCAATCAAATCAAATCAATTTTCTTTTTGTGACACGCTTTATAAGCAACAGGTGTAGACTAACAGTGAAACATAATTGCATTGTCTTACCCAGAGTGACTTACAGTCAGTGGATTCAAAACAGGTAAAACAACCACATATTAACAGTCACTGCATGTAAAAACTTTCCTCAATAAAGCGGCTGAGTGAAACATGTATCACAAACAAGGTCTAGAGTCAGTATTTTCTACACTAAAGTATTCTGTGCATTGTCATTATATGTCCTCCCAAACTTCCAGTCTATGCAAAGCCTTTGCCAGCCTTCTCTTCCATGTGAAATCTCATGCCAGGTTGACCGTGTCACGATCGTCGTCAGGGGAAATGACCGGACCAAGGTGCAGCGTGGTGAGCGTGCATTTATTTTTATTAAGACTGTCTCCAACAAAAACGACCATAAAGCTGACTTGGGCTATACAGGCCACTAACAAAGACAACTACCCACAACTAATGTGGCAAAAGAGGCTGCCTAAGTATGATTCCCAATCAGAGACAATAATAGACAGCTGTCCCTGATTGAGAACCATACCCGGCCAAAACATAGAAACAGAAAACATAGAAATGAAGAAAATAGAATGCCCACCCTAGTCACACCCTTGCCTAACCAAAATAGAGAATAAAAGCCTAGCACCCAGGGTGTGACAGACTGGGTCACGCCCTAGACTGGGTGCTAGTGCTGAAATACATGTCACAAAGATGGCAATGATATGGTTTTCCCAAGTGGATCTTCATGTGTAGTTTCCGGTGATAATTCTGCTTGAATCCTTGGCCACAATACTGCCCTTATATGGTTCCACTCCTGTATGAGTCCTGATGTGCACTGTAAGATCAGGGTTTCTGCTGAAACATTTGCCACAAACACGGCAGCGATGTGGTTTCTCCCCAGAGTGGCTCTTCATATGCACCGCCAGGTTTCCACTCTGACTGAATCCTTTGCCACAATGATGACAGCGAAACGGCTTCTCCCCTGTATGACTCCTCAAATGCCTTTTCAGGAAAGCATCCCAAGCAAAATATTTACCGCAAACATGACAACACTTTGCTCCGATGTGAGTTTGTAGGTGATCCATCATACTTTCTGTGGACTGACAGAATTTTCCACACACACCACAAAGATGTTCTTTATCCTGTGTGTGCGCTTGTACATGATTTAATAAAGACGCCATGGAGTCAAATTGCTTTCCACATACCTTACAACTAGGAGCAGCATCCCAGCTTACACTGGGTCTCGAGTGTGATTTTAGATGGTTCAATTTCCTGTCCTTAACACTATGAGAACTTTGTCCTTTTACTGTCTTTGTTCTCTTTGATTTTAGTGGCTTTAACATTAGACCTGACAGAGGTCCTCCACACTCCATCCTGTCAATATGTCCTCTGTTTTCACTCTGAGCTGCAGAACACTCAGTATCTACTGCAGAGAAGGGCTGGGGCTCTCTGATTGGTTCTGATACACCATAGTCTTCTACATAAGGTTCTGTTTTGATCTGTTCAGTTGAGGTGCTGGGTAGAGAGTATCTCTCTCCATGTGAGGGCTGAGTTGGGTCCTGATAATAGCCACTTGATACACAGCCGTAAGAATTGATAAACTCATTGAAATTATTCTCATCCTCCTGACTGGTTCTTGGTTCATCCTGTTCATCTTTCATCCGTGTGGGTTCTGGGTCCTTCTGCCCCAGGCTGGGGATCCACTCCTGCTGCTCAGGGGAAACCACCTCATCAGACACAGTGACAGTGAGCTGCTGGAGGTCTGGAGAGAGGGATGAAATAGAAAACTCAAGAGCTGACTTGACATACGCAGCTAACAACAAATGTTCCCACAACTTTATTTGAATATTTACTTAAGCGTCTCATTCAGTCATTAACTAACGTTTTCATAGGAATGTTTTCGGGATGTACAAGGCATGTCTCCAAGAGACCATTCCCTTAATGTCAAATAGAAAGTCATATAAATGTCATAGACATGTTTCATGGGAATGTTGCAAGAACATTCATGTCTCCAGTTTTTGCTGGTTAGGAGAATATTCCCACCAAACATACACAGACCATGGTTGCCATGTTCTCAGAACATGAAATATGAATGCTCGAGACATGTTTAATAGGAACGTTGCAAAAACATTTGTGTCCACAAAATACAATTTTTACACATCACGTCTTGTTACTGTTGCCCAGCCAATTAAGGCCCTGATTGGTGAACCACTGATTGATTGACAACTCTTTGGCTGTTGGCAAGGTTAGGGATACTCACACACACACAATGCTTTTAACATACTGTGTTTTCAACTTCCACATTTGGCATACATGATTATATTGTGCATGTTCAATTAATCAGTCATTATTATTCAACATGTCCACACCTGGGATTTGAACTCTCAACCCCTTAATTCACGGTACTCCAATCTTCCTGCTACACCATCATGTCTGTGTAAAGTAGGCTGTCAGTTCATCTGATTAGTCTCTTATCTTTGATTTTTTATTTACTTATTCCAGCAATTTAAGGGCTTTCTCTATAGTTGTCGAATATTGATGGGTCATATTATCCTGTTTGAATGATACTTCTGAATCACTATGATCAATAAATTATTTTCTTGGGTGTACTTTTAACAGAGATTTACTTCAAACACTGGTGTGTTGTAACTGTTGCTAAATAAAGACTAACATATTGCCAAGAATGTGAGAGTAGGTTGCCTCTTCCTGCGGGTCTCAAACCAAGGTCACTAGCACCAATGAGGAACAACCTAACGACTGTCCCAATTAGGGTTATTTCTAGGGCAGGGCTCTCCAACCCTGTTCCTGGAGAGCTACCCTCCTGTAGGTTCACTCCAACCCCAGTTGTCACCAGCCTGATTCAGTGTATCCACCAGCCAATTAGGATAAATCGGTATGCTAGATTAGGGGAAACCTACAGGATGGTAGCTCTCCAGGAAGAGTTGGACAGCCCTGCTCTAGGGTATGTGCTCATTGGGAAAGGGAGATACCTAGTCAGTTGTACAACTGAATGCCTTCAACTGAAATGTGTCTTCCGCATTTAACCCAACCCCTCTGAATCAGAGAGGTGCGGGGAGCTGCCTTAATCGACATCCACGTCTTCGGCGCCCGAGGAACAGTGGGTTAACTGCCTTGCTCAGGGGCAGAGCCACAGATTTTTACCTTGTCAGCTGGAGATTCGATCCAGCAACCTTTTGGTTACTGGCCCAACACAAACCAATAGTTAGGCCCTGTCAAGAAGAAACCCCAACCCTCCTCCCTAGACACTTGTGTAGACCTGAAACAACGTGATATGTGTAAGCAATAGGGTGAATGAACTTTTAAGTAACTCTCAGTTCTGTTAAAAGTACACTCAAGAAAAACATATTGATCCTAGTGATTGAGGAGTATCATTAAAACAGGTTAATATGCCCCACCAACATTACATAACCATATAGAAAGCCATTCAATTGTTGAAATAAGTCAATCAAATCAATGAGAGAATAGTCCAATTAACTGATAACTGACACAGGCATGGTGGTGTAGCAGGAAGATCTGATTGCCGTGAACCAAGAGGCTGTGAATTCAAATTCAAGGTGAGGAAATGTTGCATAATAATTGCTGTATAAATCAACATGCACAATGTAATGATGTACGTCAAATGTGGTAGTTGAAAACAGTGTTTTAAAAGCACTGTGGGTGTGTGAGTAACCCTAACTTTGCCAACAGACAAAGAGCTGTGAATGGATTACGAATCAGGGCCTTGATGGGTTTGGCAAAAGAAACGTGATGTGCAATGATTTTTGGGGGAAGAACGTTTCTTTCTGAACAAATCAGGCGACTGCTGACAACTGATACACAGAAATGTTATTGCAATGTTCCCATGAAACGTGTCTAGAACACGAATATCTTACATTCCGAGAACTTGGCAACCATGTCCTGTGTAGAATTTGTGGGACTTTGTTAGAATATTCCCCTATCCCTCAGAAAACTGGACACATACATGTTTTTGCAACGTCCCATATAGCGCGTCTAGAGCATGAATGTTATATATTCTGATAACATTGTAGCCACGTTCTTGATAAGATCTGTGTGACATTAAAAAGGTAATGTTCTAACTTTAACATCAAAACATGCTAGATATAATATTTCCATAACTAACGGAAAACTAGACAAACAAACGTGGGACGATTACGGGTAACATCAAAATATATATAATTCCTCACCCTAGAATTGTTAGCCGGGTTTAAGATTGAGTAATCTTTTTACAGACATTGGAACTATCTACACTCTCAACATTTTATTACATTGATAGCTTATCGTGTCTCATATTAAACGAATGTTGAAAATAAACACACCTTCTTGTCTATGTAACTTATCTGGTTTAGTAAGGATATCAAGCGTGATCAGTAGACGCCTGTTCTCCTCCTTTGTGCGAGAAACCTCTTCCTGGTACTCTGCTATCGTTTCTTCAACGACACCAAATATCTCATCAGCTGCCGCTATCAATCTCTGGTTTAGAAATACTCTCAATAACTCTATTTTAGACATTTGTACAGAAGGAACGTTTGTTAGATAGCTACTAAATCGAAAAAATAAAGAGCGCTGATGCGAAGCCAGAGGGTTTCACTCTCTAACTCTGTCCGAAACTAGGCCAACGCGTTTATATGGGCTTATTTTTGACCCAAGGTTGTCGCCTACCTTCCCACTGTAGGGCGGAGACGTGAGCATCTCTTCATTATGTAGTCTTTGTGCGTGCACGACATAATACATTTTGCTCTATCGCCACCTGCTGGAGCGGAAAGCGCAGGTCGTGAAGCTCCTGCAGTTTGCACCAGAGTTGATTCTAATTTTAAGAAGGACACTGATTACTGGGCAAAATGAATTATTCTCTTGTCATTGATCAGATTGATTAAGTATTTCCCAATCTATTCTCCAGAGTCTGTATACTGTTATTCTAGCCCAGCACATAGACCTACAAATCAAATCAAATCCAAATCAAATCAAATTTTATTTGTCACATACACATGGTTAGCAGATGTTAATGCGAGTGTAGCGAAATGCTTGTGCTTCTAGTTCCGACAATGCAGTAATAACCAACAAGTAATCTAACTAACAATTTCAAAACTACTGTCTTGTACACAGTGTAAGGGGATAAAGAATATGTACATAAGGATATATGAATGAGTGATGGTACAGAGCAGCATAGGCAAGATACAGTAGATGGTATCGAGTGCAGTATATACATATGAGATGAGTATGTAAACAAAGTGGCATAGTTAAAGAGGCTAGTGATACATGTATTACATAAGAATACAGTCGATGATATAGAGTACAGTATATACGTATGCATATGAGATGAATAATGTAGGGTAAGTAACATTATATAAGGTAGCATTGTTTAAAGTGGCTAGTGATATATTTACATTTCCCATCAATTCCCATTATTAAAGTGGCTGGAGTTGAGTCAGTGTCAGTGTGTTGGCAGCAGCCACTCAATGTTAGTGGTGGCTGTTTAACAGTCTGATGGCCTTGAGATAGAAGCTGTTTTTCAGTCTCTCGGTCCCAGCTTTGATGCACCTGTACTGACCTCGCCTTCTGGATGATAGCGGGGTGAACAGGCAGTGGCTCGGGTGGTTGATGTCCTTGATGATCTTTATGGCCTTCCTGTGACATCGGGTGGTGTAGGTGTCCTGGAGGGCAGGTAGTTTGCCCCCGGTGATGCGTTGTGCAGACCTCACTACCCTCTGGAGAGCCTTACGGTTGAGGGCGGAGCAGTTGCCGTACCAGGCGGTGATACAGCCCGCCAGGATGCTCTCGATTGTGCATCTGTAGAAGTTTGTGAGTGCTTTTGGTGACAGGCCAAATTTCTTCAGCCTCCTGAGGTTGAAGAGGCGCTGCTGCGCCTTCTTCACAATGCTGTCTGTGTGAGTGGACCAAACAGTTTGTCTGTGATGTGTATGCCGAGGAACTTAAAACTTGCTACCCTCTCCACTACTGTTCCATCGATGTGGATAGGGGGGTGTTCCCTCTGCTGTTTCCTGAAGTCCACAATCATCTCCTTAGTTTTGTTGACGTTGAGTGTGAGGTTATTTTCCTGACACCACACTCCGAGGGCCCTCACCTCCTCCTTGTAGGCCGTCTCGTCGTTGTTGGTAATCAAGCCTACCACTGTTGTGTCGTCCGCAAACTTGATGATTGAGTTGGAGGCGTGCGTGGCCACGCAGTCGTGGGTGAACAGGGAGTACAGGAGAGGGCTCAGAACGCACCCTTGTGGGGTCCCAGTGTTGAGGATCAGCGGGGAGGAGATGTTGTTGCCTACCCTAACCACCTGGGGGCGGCCCGTCAGGAAGTCCAGTACCCAGTTGCACAGGGCGGGGTCGAGACCCAGGGTCTCGAGCTTGATGACGAGCTTGGAGGGTACTATGGTGTTGAATGCCGAGCTGTAGTCGATGAACAGCATTCTCACATAGGTATTCCTCTTGTCCAGATGGGTTAGGGCAGTGTGCAGTGTGGTTGAGATTGCATCGTCTGTGGACCTATTTGGGCGGTAAGCAAATTGGAGTGGGTCTAGGGTGTCAGGTAGGGTGGAGGTGATATGGTCCTTGACTAGTCTCTCAAAGCACTTCATGATGACGGAAGTGAGTGCTACGGGGCGGTAGTCGTTTAGCTCAGTTACCTTAGCTTTCTTGGGAACAGGAACAATGGTGGCCCTCTTGAAGCATGTGGGAACAGCAGACTGGTATAAGGATTGATTGAATATGTCCGTAAACACACCGGCCAGCTGGTCTGCGCATGCTCTGAGGGCGCAGCTGGGGATGCCGTCTGGGCCTGCAGCCTTGCGAGGGTTAACACGTTTAAATGTCTTACTCACCTCGGCTGCAGTGAAGGAGAGACCGCATGTTTTCGTTGCAGGCCGTGTCAGTGGCACTGTATTGTCCTCAAAGCGGGCAAAAAAATATTTAGTCTGCCTGGGAGCAGGACATCCTGGTCCGTGACTGGGCTGGATTTCTTCCTGTAGTCCGTGATTGACTGTAGACCCTGCCACATGCCTCTTGTGTCTGAGCCGTTGAATTGAGATTCTACTTTGTCTCTGTACTGACGCTTAGCTTGTTTGATAGCCTTGCGGAGGGAATAGCTGCACTGTTTGTATTCGGTCATGTTACCAGACACCTTGCCCTGATTAAAAGCAGTGGTTCGCGCTTTCAGTTTCACGCAAATGCTGCCATCAATCCACGGTTTCTGGTTAGGGAATGTTTTAATCGTTGCTATGGGAACGACATCTTCAACGCACGTTCTAATGAACTCGCACACCGAATCAGCGTATTCGTCAATGTTGTTGTCTGACGCAATACGAAACATGTCCCAGTCCACGTGATGGAAGCAGTCTTGGAGTGTGGAGTCAGCTTGGTTGGACCAGCGTTGGACAGACCTCAGCATGGGAGCCTCTTGTTTTAGTTTCTGTCTATAGGCAGGGATCAACAAAATGGAGTCGTGGTCAGCTTTTCCGAAAGGGGGGCGGGGCAGGGCCTTATATGCGTCGCGGAAGTTAGAGTAACAATGATCCAAGGTCTTTCAACCCCTGGTTGCGCAATCGATATGCTGATAAAATTTAGGGAGTCTTGTTTTCAGATTAGCCTTGTTAAAATCCCCAGCTACAATGAATGCAGCCTCCGGATAAATGGTTTCCAGTTTGCAAAAAGTCAAATAAAGTTCATTCAGAGCCATCGATGTGTCTGCTACATGTAGTAGACTGCAGAGCTGGTGGCACTGCTACAGCACTACTGGGCAAAATGAATTATTCTCTTGTCATTGATCAGATTGATTAAGTATTTCCCAATCTATTCTCCAGTGTCTGTATACTGTTATTCTAGCCCAGCACATAGACCTACATGTAGTAGACTGCAGGGCTACTGGTGCAAATCTGAAGTTTAGATCAATCATTGCCCCACTAGATCACTAAAGTACACCAAAAATAGAATACACCATACTGCTATCACTAATCCAACATTCTCATGTCTGCAATTAATTAAAGGAAGAGGAGAGATGTATTTCAGAGGAATAAAGAACTCGGAGAACTACATGTTTAATGCACTTCTTATATTGTCTGAAAAACTCTCTACACAGGGGACAACTGCCATGTTGTCAGGAGGATTTTCATCAGGTTGTTATTTGTGTTTCTCCCTCTTGTGAATGTTCTCAGACCTTCTAGGGGACTTCATCCATTTGAATAACACAAGTATATGGCTTCTCTCCTGTGTTTAATTGGACTGTTGGAGTACTGTTCTTGCATTTACATTTTGGTCGTTTAGTTGACACTCTTGCCCAGAGCAACTTACAGTCAGTACATTCAAAACAGGTAAAACAACCACATATTAACAGTCACTGCATGTAAAAACTTTCCTCAATAAAGCGGCTGAGTGAAACATGTATCACAAACAAGGTCTACAATCAGTATTTTCTACACTAAAGTATTCTATGCATTGTCATTATATGTCCTCCCAAACTTCCATACTATGCAAAGCCTCTGCCAGTCACTGCAGTGAAGTCTTCTCTTCCATGTGAAATCTCATGCCAGGTTGACTGGGTGCTAGTGCTGAACTACATGTCACAAAGATGGCAATGATATGGTTTTTCCCATGTGGATCTTCATGTGTAGTTTCAGGTTATAATTCTGCTTGAATTCTTGGCCACAATACTGGCACTTATATGGTTTCACCCCTGTATGAGTCCTGATGTGGACTTTCAGATCAGGGTTTCTGCTGAAACATTTGCCACAAACAGGGCAGCGATGTGGTTTCTCCCCAGAGTGGCTCTTCATATGCACTGCCAGGTTTCCACTCTGACTGAATCCTTTGCCACAATCCTGGCATTGATGTGGTTTCTCCCCTGTGTGGCTCCTCATATGTAAGTTTAGGTGTCCACGCTGAGTAAATCCTTTGCCACAATCTTGACAGTGAAACGGCTTCTCCCCTGTATGACTCCTCAAATGCCTTTTCAGGAAAGTATCCCAAGCAAAATATTTACCACAAATATGACAACACTTTGCTCCAATGTGAGTTTGTAGGTGATCCATCATACTTTCTGTAGACTGACAGAATTTTCCACACACACCACAAAGATGTTCTTTATCCTGTGTGTGCGCTTGTACATGATTTAATAAAGACGCCATGGAGTCAAATTGCTTTCCACATACCTTACAACTAGGAGCAGCATCCCAGCTTACACTGGGTCTCGAGTGTGATTTTAGATGGTTCAATTTCCTGTCCTTAACACTATGAGAACTTTGTCCTTTTACTGTCTTTGTTCTCTTTGATTTTAGTGGCTTTAACATTAGACCTGACAGAGGTCCTCCACACTCCATCCTGTCAATCTGTCCTCTGTTTTCACTCTGAGCTGCAGAACACTCAGTATCTACTGCAGAGAAGGGCTGGGGCTCTCTGATTGGTTCTGATACACCATAGTCTTCTACATAAGGTTCTGTTTTGATCTGTTCAGTTGAGGTGCTGGGTAGAGAGTATCTCTCTCCATGTGAGGGCTGAGTTGGGTCCTGATAATAGCCACTTGATACACAGCCGTAAGAATTGATAAACTCATTGAAATTATTCTCATCCTCCTGACTGGTTCTTGGTTCACCCTGTTCATCTTTCATCCGTGTGGGTTCTGGGTCCTTCTGCCCCAGGCTGGGGCTCCACTCCTGCTGCTCAGGGGAAACCACCTCATCAGACACGGTGACAGGGAGCTGCTGGAGGTCTAGAGAGAAGGATGAAATAGAAAACTCATGAGCTGACTTGACGTAGTTAGCGAGGCTAACAATAATAATCTTATTACAGACACTGGTTTTGTAACTAGCTAGCTACACTCTCAAAAAGTAAATACACATTTATAGCTTAAAATGTCTCATATTAAATGAATGTTGAAAAAACAAACACACACCTGCTCGTCTATGTAACTTGATCTGTGGCTTAGAACGAATATCCAGCATGCTCCGTAGACGCCTGTTCTCCTCCTTTGTGTGAGAAACCTCTTCCTGGTACTCTGCTATCGTTTCTTCAACGACACCAAATATCTCCTCAGCTGCCGCTATCAATTTCTGGTTGAGAAACACTCGCAAGTACTCTATTTTAGACATGTTTTTATAAGGAACGTTGTCTAACTAGCTAAGTTAGCCAGCTAGCTACCAACGTAAACTAAGTCAAGACAAAGAGCACTGCCAGTCTCTGCGTGTACGGCATAATACGTGTTGCACTGTCGCCCCCTGCTGGAGCGGAAGACGCGGGTCGTGGCGTTCCTGCAGGTGGCGCCAGAGCCTGCTGCTTTTGAGAAGAAGACATTGATTACTGGGCAAAATTAATTCATATCTCGTCCTTCATACTACTAATTACTGATCAGATTGAATAAGTATTCCCAATCTATTCTCCAGTGTCTGTATATGTTTATATTTTCCTAGAAATAAAGAATGACAGTAGATTTAGGGAATGATATGTTTTAATGCACTTCTTGTATTGTCTGAAAGATTCTCCCTACACGGGACGACTGTCACGTTGTCATGAGTTTTTCTTTCGGGTTGTCATTATGTTTTCTCCCTCTTGTGAATGTTCTTCTCGTATCTTCTAGGGGAGTTCATCCATTTGAAGCATTTAGCAGCAATCATTGCCTTATGTATGTTTTTTTTATAAAACAATGAAATAGTTTCTCTTCTGTGTCAATTTAATTTCTTGTATTTACATTTTGGTCATTTAGTTGACACTCTTGCCCAGAGCAACTTACAGTCAGTACATTCAAAACAGGTAAAACAACCACATATTAACAGTCACTGCATGTAAAAACTTTCCTCAATAAAGCGGCTGAGTGAAACATGTATCACAAACAAAAGGTCTACAGTCAGTATTTTCTACACTAAAGTATTCTATGCATTGTCATTATATGTCCTCCCAAACTTCCATACTATGCAAAGCCTCTGCCAGTCACTGCAGTGAAGTCTTCTCTTCCATGTGAAATCTCATGCCAGGTTGACTGGGTGCTAGTGCTGAAATACATGTCACAAAGATGGCAATGATATGGTTTTTCCCATGTGGATCTTCATGTGTAGTTTCCGGTGATAATTCTGTTTGAAGCCTTGGCCACAATACTGGCACTTATATGGTTTCACCCCTGTATGAGTCCTCATGTGGACTGTCAGATCAGGGTTTCTTATGAAACATTTTCCGCATAAACGACAGCAAAATGGCCTCTCCCCTGTGTGAATCTTCATGTGTGTGTTCATATAAGATTTACTGCTGAAACATTTCCCACAAACAGGGCAGCAATGCGGTTTCTCCCCAGAGTGGCTCTTCATATGCACAGCCAGGTTTCCACTCTGACTGAATCCTTTGCCACAAAACTGGCAGCGGTACGGTCTCTCCCCTGTATGAATCCTCTTGTGCGCTGTGAGATCTGGATTTTTTCTGAAACACTTGCCACAATCAGGACAGCGAAACGATTTCTCCCCTGGGTGAACCTTCATATGATCATTCAGCTCAGCACTCCCAGGGAAAAATGTACCACAAACATGACAAACTCTAGCTCCAACGTGGGTTTCTAGATGATCTAACATACTTTCTGTGGACTCTAAGTGTATTCCACACACACCACATAGACATTCTTTGTCCTGTGCATGCTTTCTTGCATGATTCACTAAAGAAGCTAAGTAAGAGAAATACATTCCACAAAATTTACAGTGGATATAGGCACTTTGTTTTCTTACTGTCTGTGATCTCTTTGATTTCAGTGGCTTTGAATCTGACAGAGGTCTACTCTCTACCCCTTTGACACATTTCATGTTTTTACTCTGAGCTGCAGAAGACTCTGTATCTTCTGCAAAGAGGGGCTGAGACTCACGGGATGGTTCTGATACTCCATTGTCTTCCGCATTAAGTTCTGGTTTGATCTGTATCATGTTCTGTTCAGTGGAGGTGCTGGGTAGAGAGTAGTTCCTCTGTGCAGTTAAGGTGCTGTGTAGAGTGTAGTTCCTCTGTGCAGTTGAGGTGCTGGGAAGACAGTACATCTCTTCGTAGTCTTCACTTTGGGTTTCATAAAGAAGTGAGGACTGAGTCAGGTCCTGGTGGTTGGAGTCATTTTTCAAAGATGACTCTAGTTCCTCCGGTTCCTCTTTTATCTGTATGTAATGTGGGTCTTCCTGCCCCAGCCTGGGGCTCCACTCCTGCTCACAGTGTTGCTGCTCAGGGAGAACCTCCTGTTCAGATACAGGGTGAGTGGGCTGTTGGATGTCTGGAGGGAAGGATAGAGAATTAAATAAAACATCTAAAACGTTACATGAATAGTATTCTAGTTAAGATAGCTAGCTATTTCGATAGATACTAAAATAGCTAGCTAGCTACATTGTCATTGGTTTTGGTTGATACATCATGACATTGACCACTTGCCACATGCTAAGACCGTTTTAAATATAACAGATAGCAGCCTCAGTCACACACCTATTCTGTGTAATAGTATATCTGGTTTAATAACTACATCGAGCATGCTACGCAGACGGCTGTTCTCTTCCTGGTACTCTGCTATCGTTTCTTCAACGACGCCAAATATCTCCTCAGCTGCCATTGTCAATCTCTGGTTGAGAAACACTCTCAATAACTCTATTTTGGACATTTTTAGAGGAGAAAAGTTGTGTCAGCTTGCTAGCGGATAATCACAGGTACATTTACAACAACATAGCGTAGACACCGTATGCGTTAAACAAAGGAGGACGTTCCTTTGAGCACAGCGGCAAACACATTTTGCACTATCGCCACCTGCTGGAACGGAATGCGACTTCGGTCTTTCAAATTCTTGTATTTTTTTTCTCGTCCAAAAAGCATACTTGGAAAGGGGAAACATAGTCAGGGGGTCAATTTCACGGGGTCAATTTCACGCCATATGTATTGATTCTAAATAAAATAAAACATGAACATTTAAAATAAAGTTGAGAATGTAAACATTATATTTTTGAGGACGGGTGAAATAATGGATGTTGAAATCAAAAACCAAACAATTGAAAGCTAAATGTATAGAATTATAAACACAAATAAGACATCGAAAGCAAAACCCCAAAAATTGTAGGTGTAGTAACTGGTTCGCCAAACACCTACACCGAAAGTTGTCCAACAGGTAAGCCTGTCTGTCATGTTCATTGATTAGGTTAAAACGAACCGTCGCTCCAAAACTAGCGGACCAATGGAGACTCATTGTCTAGGCCTCCCTCTAAACCACGCCCTTCAGGGAAAAATAATGCCAAAACTCGCAATCGAAAAGACTGGCAGTGAAAGCAAAGAAACAGACATCGAAAGCAAATATACGAGTAGCGTAACCAAAAGGTAGGCCAAATGGATTCAATAGGGTTGGTTGCTGGCAAAGTTGAACCGAAAACGATTTTTTCATTCGTTTTCAAATATATATATATTTTTTAATCATTTGTCATAGAGTTTTGCTCTCGCTTAAAAATGATTTGCTTACACGTTTTTGGGTTTTGCTTTTGATGTTTATTTAAAAAAATAATTCTATACATTTTGCTTTCAATTGTTTGGTTTTTGATTTCACCCGTCCTCGAAAATATAATGTCAAATTCTCAACTTAATTTTTCATGTTCACGATTTATTTTATTTTGAATTCAATACATATGGCGTGAAATTGACCCCATACAGTTGCACATTTGAATGCATTGAACCGAAATGTGTCTTCCCCATTTAACCCAACCCCTCTGAATAAGAGAGGTGCGAGGGGCTGCCTTAATCGACATCCACGTCATCGACACCCGGTCCTTACGAAAAAAAAGATTGCGGTATACTGCAAAAACTGCGTCCACAATAACAGCTTTTTTTTTTTTTTACTGCAGAAATGTTGCCTGTAATTGCAGTTAGAGTGCTGTATAACTACAGTCATTCTGCATCCAAAATACCACAGTGAATTGCAGTTACTGCACTTTCAAAACTGCAATAATTTTTTGTAAGTGGGGAGCAGTTGTTGGGGGTTAATTGCCCTTCTCAAGGGCAGAACAGCATATTTTTCCACCTTTCAGGCTCAAGGATTCAAACCAGCAACCTTTTGGGGTACTGGACCAACTGCTTAACAGCTAGGCTACCTTGTTTTTTCAATCAATGAGCTGTATAATGCTTCTTCTTTTAATAGGTCTGTGTTGCCCCTGGATACTGCATTATTCCTTTTTTTAAATGTACACCCTTTTTCTCCCCAATTTCGTGATATCCAATTGCGATCTTGTCTCTTCGCTGCAACTCCCCAACTGGCCTAGGAGAGGCGTAGGTCGAGTCATGTATCCTCCGAAACATGACCTGCCAAACCGGGCTTTATAACACCCGCCCGCTTAACCCGGAAGCCACCCGCACCAATGTGTCGGAGGAAACACCGTTCAACTGACGACCGAAGTCAGCCTACAGGCGCCCAGCCCGCCACAAGGAGTTGCTAGAGCACGATGAGCCAAGTAAAGCCCCCCCCGGTCAAACCCTCTCCCAACCCGGACGACACTGGGGCAATTGTGCGCCACTCTATGGGATTCCCGATCGAACCCGGGTCTGTAGTGACGCCTCAAGCCCCTAGATACTGCTATCAATCCTAACCATCTCAGGTCTATGACTACAGGAGGACACAATAGGCATATTCTTCATCACATCCTTATGGGCCTTGGCCATTCCAGAGCCATGTATTTAGAATATCTAAATACATGGCTCTGGGCCTCACTATAACTAAAGGCAGCATATACTAAAACAATCTGCTGTACACTAATTGTTAACACTCACACTTTGTGTCCATCTCACCAGATTACACAGCTTCTATCAGTTGCACCTTACTGGCGGCACAATTTCAGCTTCTGAGGGACAACTACGACGCCGTCCTCACAGCCAAGAACCAGATCTGGATCCAAAATTATGCTTTGACTTCAACTCAAGCTGAGCTACAGAAAATTAACAGCTATGAAGGCTGTGGTTAAGGACCAACTGGAGAGAGACTACATGTAACTTGTCGCGTCCAAGTACCAGTCAGAGAGGCAACACAGAGACCTTGCTGCTTCTCATAACCAATTAGAAAGAGAGTATGAAGGCCTACTGACATCAAACAACAAATTGCAAAACAACTATAGACCTGACAGCATCTAAAAACAACTACAGAGAGAGATAAAAGATCTCACATGAACCAGGGAACGGTCACAGAGACAACACCTGAACATCAGTGCAGCTTAACGCCTCGATCACACCAACGCGTCATTGCATTTTGGTACACCAGAAGTACATTCATTTCCAATGGAATGCTGTGTTTGCCTTCCAGCATTGTAGAGGCAGTTGTAGTGCGTTTTGTGGGGTGCATACGGTGGATTTATACAATACATGCATCAAACTGTATGCCTAGACGGTTCGACAGAAATGGTAGCAGAAGGTAAATGTTGAACTTTTGTTGCAAACATATCCAGATGATGCTGCGTACCATTTTGCACAAACGCACTGTTGGTGTGATCAAAGCGTTATGACCAGTTGAGGTGAGAGCATGTGAGGGTCGCAGAGACTAAAAACTAACTTCAGTTAGATCTCATAAGTTTCTCTGAAACTGAGGCGATTTTGAACAGAGACTTTGTTGTCACGGTGAGGGATAGGGATCCCCTTCAGAAGATGCCTACAGAGCTGGTCAACTTCCTGCCTGTGGACCGACACTGTCCACTCAGAGACCAGCTCACCCAAGGTCAGCAGTGTCTTGATTTATCTGTCCTTCTTCTATATCTATGCACTATATACTGTGTGTTTGTGCAATGTGCATGGATATGTTCTTGTGCATGTGTGTTTCTGTATGTTTGAGCATGTGGGTGTGCAATGTGCATGAATGTGTTCTTATGTGTGTGTGTGTCTGTGCGCGTGTGTAAGTGTTTGTGTACATCATTGCCTCACACACCTTGTGTTAAGGGCTGAAAGATTCTCTCCAGGTGTTACTACTTCTCCACTGAGAGGAGGAACTGAAGCAGCGGTCGGGTCAACTGTGTTCAACAGGGCGGAAACCTGGTGGTCATTAGTCCAGAGGAACGGGTGAGAGACATTGTATTGGAGATGCGCAGAGGTGGGTTTGATCTATGGAGCAAGGTGGTTGGTCCCCAAGACAATCTTTACTCTAGTATTAATACAGGATATAATACACATAGATTATGGGCATTGGATGTGTAGAAAATCAGTGTATCTCTGTGGAATCCCCCAGGTAGAAAGAGTGCTGTGAGTGTGAGGGGAGAGAGTGTGTGCCTCCACCCTCAGAGACCAACCCTTCTCGGAGCTGGAGAGAAGAGACCTGCAGCATCATGTCTGGGTGGATCTGTGAGAGCTCATACGGTCAGAATTTTTATATTTTTATTTTACCTTTATTTAACCAGGTAGGCCAGTTGAGAACAAGTTGTCATTTACAACTGCGACCTGGCCAAGATAAAGCAAAGCAGTGCGACACAAACAACGCAGAGTTACACATAAACAAACGTACAGTCAATGACACAATAGAAAAAAATCTATATACAATGTGCAAATTAGGTCAAATTAGGGAGGTAAGGCAATAAATAGTCCATTGTGGCGAAGTAATTACAATTTAGCAATTAAACACTGGAGTGATAGATGTGCAGAAGATGAATGTGCAAGTAGAGATCCTGGGGTGCAAAGGAGCAAAAAATAAATAAAAAAATACAATATGGGGATGAAGTAGTTGGATGGGCTATCTACAGGTGATCTGTGAGCTGCTCTGACAGCTGATGCTTAAAGTTAGTGAAGGAGATATGAGTCCCCAGCTTTAGTGATTTTTGCAATTCGTTCCAGTCATTGGCAGCAGAGAACTGGAAGGAAAGGTGGCCAAAAGAGGAATAGGCTTTGGGGGGTGACCAGTGAAATATACCTGCTGGAGCGTGTGCTATGGGTGGGTGCTGCTATGGTGACCAGTGAGCTGAGATAAGGCGGGGCTTTACCTAGCAGAGACTTGTAGATGACCTGGAGCCAGTGGGTTTGATGGCGAGTATGAAGCGAGGGCCAGCCAACTAGAGCATACAGGTTGTAGTGGTGGGTAGTATAGTGGGCTTTGGTGACAAAACGGATGGCACTGTAATAGACTGCATCCAATTTGCTGAGTAGAGTGTTGGAGGCTATGTTACAAATGACATCGCAGAAGTCAAGGATCGGTGGGATAGTCAGTTTTACGAGGGAATGTTTGGCAGCATGAGTGAAGGATGCTTTGTTGCAAAATAGGAAGCCGATTCTAGATTTAATTTTGGATTGGAGATGCTTAATGTGAGTCTGGAAGGAGTGTTTATTATCTAACCAGACACCTAGGTATTTGTAGTTGTCCACATATTCTAAGTCAGAACCATCCAGAGTAGTGATGCTGGATGGGCGGGCAGGTGCGGGCAGCGATCGGTTGAAGAGCATGCATTTAGTTTTACTGGCATTTAAGAGCAGTTGGAGGCCACAGAAGGAGAGTTGTATGGCAGGTTAGTTAGTTAGGAGGTTAGTTAACACAGTGTCCAAAGAAGGGCCAGAAGTATACAGAATGGTGTCGTCTGGGTAGAGGTGGAGCAGAGAATCACCAGCAGCAAGAGCGACATCATTGATGTTTACAGAGAAAAGAGTCACCCCCGAGAATTGAACCCTGTGGCACCCCCATAGAGACTGTCAGAGGTCCGGACAACAGGCCCTCCGATTTGATACACTGAACTCTATCTGAGAAGTAGTTGGTGAACCAGGCGAGGCAGTCATTTGAGAAACCAAGGCTGCTGAGTCTGCCGATAAGAATGTGGTGATTGACCGAGTCGATAGCCTTGGCCAGGTCGATGAATACGGCTGCACAGTATTGTCTCTTATCGATGGCAGTTATGATATTTTTTAGGCCCTTGAGCGTGGCTGAGGTGCACCCATGACCAGCTCGGAAACCACATTGCATAGCTGAGAAGGTACGGTGGGATTTTAAATGGTTGGTGATCTGTTTGTTAAGTTGGCTTTCGAAGACCTTAGAAAGGCAGGGTAGGATAAATAAATAAAATAAATACAATAAAACATAAATTCTCGATGTCCTCCTCATCATGGCGGTAGATCACTGCCAACATGTCTTAAAAAAGTAAGTGCAGTGATTGGTTACTGCCTGTTGTTGTTCGACTGCCAACTCTGCGTGCGAGACGAGGCGTATTCATTAGTGGATTCAGTTGCAAAACGTTTTGCAACGAAAACGAGTTTCTATTGGATACATTTAAGCAGGTCCCTCCCCGCTGCGTTCCTGTTCCAGTTTTTCTGTTTGCTTCCGTTTGGTTCCTAGAGCAAACGGTTTCCGTTTTGCAACAGACAACACGTTTTAGAACCAAATCTGACTAATGAATACACCCCAGCTGTGTTGACAACATTGACCATCTTCGAACAACGAAGGCGAGTTTCACAAAATAACACATTATTTAGCTTGTTGCAACGATTAACAATATTATATTGACAATGAATTACCGCCTTTAGTCTTTACATGTATTTGAACGTCTTGATTCATCTTCATGGTATAGTCAGCTGTTGTCGTTGCTAGCTAGCGATAATTTCGTAGCTAACGATAGCTATCTAGCAACCCAAATGGTTCTTCCAGCTGCAACTAATTATTTTGATGTTTCCATCTAGCTTACTATCAAATCGAGAAATGTAGCTATGTATGAGGGACCATCTCTATTTTGGACCGTTTTCAAGGGCTTTCAATCTAAATATAAAGTGCAGTTTTTTTTCTTCTAGCAGTGGAACGTCTGTTACGTAACGTAATTTGTTGCACTGTCAACACAGTTTGAACTTGCAAGGTATGGTGGCTCGGCGAGATCTCGAGCTCTCCAACGTAGCTACAACGAAAACGAAGTAGCTTTGTGGTTCACACCTCCACTTCGGTTATTATTAGACAGTTGCTTGCATTTTCAAGCCTGTAACTGTCCATGTCAATAACGTAATTCGCGTTGTGGCTGCTATCTGGCTTGTTATTTGATAACCTGATAAACCTAGCCAGTCCTCCTGTTGTTTAGTTTGACATTTTGAGTCATTACTTCATTGCTACTCACATTGTCTAATTAACTTTATTCTTATCACATAGAAACGTCTGGCCAAGGTGCATTGGGAAAGGATAGCCAGCTAGCTTGTTAACAATGGCAACCATGCGTCGTCCAAGGTACTCTCTCCGAGACTCTCTGTATTGGGATGAGACTGAGTGCCTGACGTACTATGGGATGCTCTCTCTACACGAGATGTTTGAAGTTGTCGGTTCTCAACTGACTGAAACAGACGTTGAGGTGCTGTCGTTCCTCTTGGATGAGACCTATCCGGCTGGAGGGCACCCCTTGGACCCAGCTGGCTGGACCAGCGAGCCCGGTGAGGAAGACCCTGAGGCCAGTAAAGGAGTCTCCCCCAGCCCAGTGCTCCTGGAGGCCTGGCGGCGGTTACAGCCCAAGGTTCCTGCCTTGGCCTGCCCTACCGCTGCTCGCCACAAGCCCAAGAGTGGGCTAGAACTGCTGCTGGAGCTGGAGAGACGTGGGTACCTCAGTGAGGGTAACCTGGAGCCCCTGTTGCAGCTGCTGCGAGTCCTGACACGACACGACCTCCTGCCTTTGGTGTCCCGCAAGAAAAGGAGGACAGGTAAGGGACTGTAACAGAGTGCTGTTCATAACTGGAAGCCAACATGCAGTAATAGAGACAGTGTTGTCATAATCACCTGTAGGCCTACTCCTCCCAGCTGTGTGTTATCTGCCTGTCTGTCTACACTCTGCTGTGTCAGTGTCTGACCTTAATCTACCTCTCAGTATCACCAGAACGTTTCAGAGTGGACCATGGGACAGAGGACAAAAGACAGGTGTGCACATCTGGACTGACTGACCCCTGTGCACAGACAGAATCACATGACGAACATGCCACCCAGCAATGGAGGGGGGGTAAGCTACACTCCGGTACAATCTGTGCATGCCTGAACTTGTCTCTAAGAAATGTCAGTGACTGTTTCTGAAATTGTCTGGATTTGCACCAGTTAAGCATTGCTGATTGACTGTTTTTTGTGTCTGTCTAATAGGTGTTGACTCTGCCAGGCCAACGCCTGCCCCCCTACGGAAGAAGAGGGGTAAAGGCCGCCGTTGGACCAGCAAGCCCACCTCCCACAGGAGAAGAACGGGAATCCCTGAAACTCCTCCCCCACCTATACCTGAGAAAGTGACCTGCGGTGAGACCCGCCTCCATGTCTTTCTCTTTCTCTCTAGTTTCCCTTCCATTTCTCTTTCTCTATTTTCTTTCCATCTCTCTCTTTAACCCACTTGCTCATTCACCACACTCTCTCTGGGTTCCTCTCTTGCCATTATACATGTGTCTGAGTCTCTCTCTCTCTCTGGCTTACATCCATTTTCTATCTCACTTCTAATGAGAAGCTGTAAGCACCATCTCCCCAACAGCCCTTAATAACAGTGATGATACTAAAAATCTCTGCCATATCAGAATGTCCCAGTCACCACCTTGTCTCACCAGTAAGTTTAAACTTAATGTCCATATCAAGCAACCTTGAATCCATGTCAGTCAGAGCCGTGTTCATGTCCTCACATAAGATAACGGCTTCAGTTTGCTCCCTCTGCTCAGCTTATACCCTGACCATAAGTTGACCGTCCCACCCTTGCTAGTTTGAGAATGGTTTGCATGGGCCTCCTGGGAGATCAATACTATCCTGCAGGCATGTTGGACTGAGTGGGCTGTGCTGTAACAATACTGTGAGAGCAGAGCATGTGTGAATGAGTGACCGCTCATCAGTAAATACAACCCATACTGACTGGCTGTGTTTGACCTGACTTAACCCCTCAACCTGGTCATCATATGCTCTCTGTGGTGGTCAAACTGTCTCACACTCAAACATTATCACCAGGGTTTCAGACAGCGTTTTACACACTCCCGGGGTCTTTGATTGTGTGCCCCCTGCTACACTAACAAAAATAACCAGAAACTGAATTAAATTAAATCTATCTGGTCTGTTAATTTGTGATGACCGTAGCACAGAGGGGAATTGGGTTGGCTTGCCTACAACTCCCATCTATTAAATATACTATGCCTATGTCAGCCATTGCCTTCACCATTACCCACTAGTGTCTCAAACTAAATAAGCATCCAGCCTTAATACTTGCCCTTTACCTATCCTGGCCATTCAGATAATGGGGAGGAAACAATGGAAGGAAGCCTCTTTAGACTATTGAGATGCACCCTGAGAGGAATTCACACACCCAATGCACAGCAGTGTGAGTCAGAGTTTCTGTCTGAGCTCCGCACAGCACAGCATTGTGAGTCAGCGTTTCTGTCTGAGCTCCGCACAGCATTGTGAGTCAGCGTTTCTGTCTGAGCTCCGCACAGCACAGCATTGTGAGTCAGCGTTTCTGTCTGAGCTCCACACAGCACAGAAGTGTGAGTCAGCGTTTCTGTCTGAGCTCCACACAGCACAGAAGTGTGAGTCAGTGTTTCTGTCTGAGCTCCACACAGCACAGAAGTGTGAGTCAGCGTTTCTGTCTGAGCTCCACACAGCACAGCAGGCTTAGTGTAGTAGTAGGACATGGCATTTCAATGTGGCATTCAACCTTAGATTCACAAGCGTGTTATGTTTCAATGGGACATTTCGGCATCAACCCACAAGCTCCTTAAACGGAACAATTTAGTCTGTTCTGTGCAGACCAAAATAATGTGAGAGCTGCCTTGCTCTTTTGTGACAATACTTGTGGGAAAAATGTATGATTTCGACCTACATACTATAGCTGCCACACATGGTTGGAATGCTGCCTCGTAATAACTAGCCTGTGGTCCAGACTGAGGCCCAGGGGAAGGACAGTTAGAGTGTAGAAGACAGTAAATCACCTGTCTTTCACTTATACGTCTGCTATACACTTGTCAGCCGAGCTTGTCTTTCTTCTTCATATAGCATAACTACTAGCCTGGTCCCAGATCTGCTTGTGTGATCATGCCACTGCTTGTCACTCATTTTGCATGACAAGGAGTGGAATGATATCTCAAACCGACTGGTACCCGGGCTACATAACTACTGCTTGTGCTATCCCTTTCTCCATTTTTCTTCTCTTTTCATCACCCCCGACATATCTCCCTCTCTCTCACTTACCCAGTTTTTTTCAGCTCCTGTTCTTAAGAACCCTGCCTGGTAGGTCTCCTGTCTCTTATGTTGGTAGTACTGTCTGTCTTATCCTATCCCTAACAAATTTTAGAGAAAGTCCCACTGAATTTCTGAATGTGTACTGAACATAAGTTGAATTGATAGCCTCTCACTTGCTGACATCTTCCCAGACCAGGGTCCGGTTTCCCAAAAGCATCTTAAAGCTAAGTTTGTTAGAACCTTTGTTAAACCATTATTAAATCTCAGAGCTGTTTCCCAAAACCTTTGTTATTAACGTTACACTTGTAATCTAACGCCTGTCTCAGACCACTCTCAGAACCGCTAAGTGGGTCGTTAGATGCTTTTTTTTGCCCTCCCGCGTCACTTTACACACAGAAGAGCTCCGCTAAACATAGAATCACACTTTGCATCCGCATCTGTGACCGCTGAAAACTTCCCAACAAAGTGGACAACAAATACAAAATTGACAATGTCTTTGCAATTGATACAAACAAGCAGCTTGGTGTAAATATAAATTTATCATCACAATCATTTATGGAGTTCTATTTTGCTACTTGTCTGTATATATTTCATGCCTAATATGTGCAATGATGTGCCAAATCTTGATTATCACATGTTTTATATAACCAGGCAAGTCAGTTAAGAACAAATTCTTATTTACAATGACGGCCTTGTTCAGGGGCAGAACGACAGATTTTTACCTTGTCATTTGTCATCTCTGGGATTCGATCCAGCAACCTTTCAGTTACTGGCCCAACGCTCTAACCACTAGGCTACCTGCCGCCCCTAATGTTAAGTTAAGATTTGAATGGAGAAAGCTGATCCGAGAGCAGCGTTGCCTTTCTTTCAATACTATCAGTATGGACACAAGCCTCAACGACACACGAACGTTCTCTCTGTGCGGTGTTTTTGGAAACATGTTACATCTTTGGCCGTTATAGGAAAGATGCATCGTTAAAACACTCGTAAGCCTAAGTTCAATCGCTATCAGGAAACCGGGCCCAGGTCAACAGGCCCTTAGCCCTTCCAGTTCTGTTGCTGTATCTAGCCTACCTGACAGCCAACTAACCCCTCGTACTATGGCTATCCCAGACACAGCCGCTCCCACAGCCTGACACGTACTAATGAACGATACTGCTTATTTATCAACATGATCTGATTTCAACAACTTTTCACAATCCATGAAGTCTCTTCTTCAGGGAGACAAAGATGCTTATGATTTTCCACTGGCTTCGTAGTGCTCCAACATAACACTGCAACCCTTTCAAATGTGCCATTTTGTCCCCGTCGATCAGAACAGCCTTCTCTAAATCAACTGCACTAAGTGCCCAGTGATCAATCTACCGAGGGATACCTGCCCCTTGCCCTCTGCAGTAGCCTTGCCCTCACAGTCCCAGCCATGTACCATACACAGTGTTGTTGCTTTGCCTCTGAACATGTTGCTGTCTTGACTCCGCATTTGATCCCCACCAGGTTGACTCAGGATTGTGACTCAGATCGAGTAACCTAGAGAGTGGACCTAGAGAGCGGAGAGAAAGGCTGGACAAAAAAAAAAGTCTGGTCTGGCCTTTCACTCTGTCCGTACGATCTGCAGTGTGTGCTCACCTCAGTCGCTCTCTCTCTCGTCAGTCTGGCCCGATGCCCAAGGTAAAGAGGCCCTCCCCCTCAGAACGAGGGGGGGCTGCCACTCTGCTCTGTGTTCAATGCCTGTGTATTATTCTAGCTATCCTGTTCCTCCTTACCCCATTCAGAAAAAACAGAATGCTCCCCACAAAGTGTTCTGGAATGTTCCATGATTTGTCTATTACTCTAAAGAGGGGTGTTGGCCTCAGTGTTTCACAGAACTGACCAAAGAGTCCTTGGAAATATGTGTAGAATATTCCAGAAGTTTCTTAATCACCGTAATGCGACCTTGAACCTGACCCCTCTTCTGAATACCATGCTCGGACTCTCCAAATGACTCAAAGCTCAAACTGACCTGAAAACATTTTTTTTAAAGGGGTAGTTCACTTCAAAGCTAAAGTTTGACAGATGTTTTCCTCAAAAGTGATAACTGAGTGCATATTCCACACTGTCTAGTCTGGTGTATATCCCACTACATGCATATTGAAAACATCTGATTAACTTTAGTTTTGGGGTAAACTACTCTTCTAAAGCAGCCATCAAAATGGAGCCTTTTAACTGAGTCCCAGTGGTTCTTGTGGCATCAACTTCAGTAGATACCTCTGGTCAGTGATCACAAATACCTTTCTCAGAATTCAAACAACCCAACTGATTCTGGTTTACTAAAACAAAAAGAGACTAAACCCATTCTGGAATCTCAATTAAAAAAATTTCAAACTGGTCTCAGAGATCCATTGATCTCAGTCCTCTTGTCAGTCTGAACTCGAATTCTATCTTTATATGAACATAACATGGCCGCCGACAGCTTCTCTGGAACCTTTGCTCGAGCAGTTCTGAGGAAAATGACCCAACAGTGTTGTGTTAAGGGCTGTGTAACCGCATGCTGTATCTCTGACCCCTGAATGAGCTCCCAGTGTGGGGAGCAGAGATAGATGGGGCAGTCCAGTCCAATGCTGCCTCACAGCATTCAGACCAAACCCATTACTACCTCTACTATCTTACCAGTCAGTTTGTTTTCACATAATCAGTTCCTTTTCTCAGTTCAAGCGTTTCAGTTACAGTATTTCAGTTATTTGTGGTTACAATTTCTTATACCAAACTGTAACCTACGATTAGAATCGACGTAAAACTGTCCACCTAAACCGTAATGTTAAACAGTGGACTTGGAGACATCAAAAACAATTCAAACTCCAAGTGATTGCCTTTGAACCAGTGTTAAGCTTGCCTGCTTGATCTTGAGAAACAACCAAATTGACAGATATCCAATCCAACTGTGCTTGTCTCTTTCTCTCTCTTTCTCTCCTTTCTCTATGTTCGCAGTTCAAAACAGACCGACTCGTGTGTCAGGAAAAAACATCCTCTCACACACACTGAGAGGGAGAGAACGAACACTAAACGCTCAAACCACACAAACCAAAAAAAGAGAGCTTTGGTCAAAGGGGAATAGAGAGAGGTCTCTCTACCTGTCTCTCTCTACCCCTCCCTCTCTCCCTCCCTCCCTCTCTTGGTCTGTCGTTCAGCAGAAAAACGGATCGATAAAGAGTTGAAGCTCTTCGCACCAAGTGACTCCTCGTAAATGGGTACTTTTCTGTGGGGTGAATGGAGAATCTAACCAACTCCTTGTTTTAAAGGGAGAAAATGAAAGTTGTGCCTCCTAATGTTCTGTCTAAATGGATCTATCTGTCTCTGATGAAGTGTAAAGGACTCTGTAACCTTAACAAAATCACTATGTTCCCATTGTTTTTAAGGGCCTTCCTTTCCTGGTGCTCTCAGCAAGTCCATTTTTCACAAGTAGGTAGGAAGGAGCAGTCATTTAGAAGTATGGGGACATTGTGTAGTAGGTGTTGACGTCACAGTCCCCACACAGTATATGACCCATGTCGCTAGACTTGTACATTGCAAAAGTGCACAATTGTTAGTTTTACTCAGTTTATTATTTATCTGACATGTTTTACCATATCGACAATTGACAGGGGTATTATGTAGTCCTGGTAACTTTCAGATGTTATTAGCTTGAAGCTGACTTTCAGTTTCCTCTCAGAGCAGTACTGTGCCTTGTTAGCTGCACATCCTGTTTTAGCTGATTTGACACCCTGCTGGCAGGGAGAGATAAATGTATCCCCTAGAGCAGGGTTTCCCAAACTGGGTCCTGGGGCCCCCCCTGGGTGCACATTTAGGTTTTTGCCCTAGTGCTACACAGCTGACTCAAATAATCAGCTAATCATCCAGTTTTGATTATTTGTATCAGCTGTATAGTGCTTGGTCAAAAACCAAAACGTGCACCCCTTAGGGTCCCCTGGATCGAGTTTGGAAACACTGCCTTAGGGACAAACCATGTATTTTCTGATACGAAATGCCCCCAAATTGACAATGTATTTCCTGAAATGGTCCATGATTTTACATGCAGAAACATCTCCCCAGAGTAACAATGTGGAGATGTTGGTGAGACATTGGAGTAGTGATGAGAGAAGGCAACTCTTCAATTATTTTTCACAACATGTCAGATTATGGGGCTGTGTGCATTTAGTCTTATTTTCGGGACTGTATGAGTCTTACTGTTCTCTATCAACCTCATTGACAAATGTCCTAAGAGCTGCTGTATCAATAGAGACAGAAATGTTCCTTGTACCATAACTTTGCCTCCTGGAAGAAAAAATAATAATTCCAAACACCTTCTGTATCCGATTTCTTTGTGTGCAAACTAACAGTTGACCTTCATGAAATATGATCATGATTATCATATTTGGCCTGATGTGATATAACACATATTTTAGCTATCTACAAATCTACTTGCAGTTAATCTTAAGATAGATTTTTGATAAATCAGAGCATGTTTTCAATGTTGGCAGTACATGTAGGAGATCTGTCTAACCTGAGGATGTCTAACCTCCCCGATGGTCCAAGTAGTACGTGTTTGTATTGCCTCCTCATTGCAACCTTATAAAGCAAAGAAAGAAGGAACCAGTGTTTGGTTTTCTCTCTTACAAATGTTAAGAAATTCATAATCAATTCAACATTTGCATTTCTAATGTTGGCATTTTCCAAAGCTGCCCCCTCCAGGGGCTGTCCCCCTTGGGTCTGAACAATAATGTGGATGGAGACAAAGAACTCAAATGAATCACATATTCTAAGGCACAGTCATGTCCCTGGTTCATTTGGTACAACATTCCACTTTAAATTGTCTGGTTCTATTTCTTGTGTCCTCTTTAGAGGAAGCAACCATTTGTCAGTTTCTCCTTTACCCCAACCTGTCTCGGTGTCTTCAGAGACCAAGGTATGTGTAGGTACCCGGTTCCCTGTGTATGGTACTACACATAGCTTTCCCTCTTATTCACATCCACAGGTGTTTTGAGAGATAAGACTGTGGTCTAATTTTCAATGTGAGTTTTTGGACCTCTGGTCCCCCCCTCCTTTCTGCCCTTTCCGTTTCATATTCCTTCTCTCTCTCTTTTTAAATCCAGTTCTTCTCTTTATCGTTCCTCCATTTTCTGTTACATGAAGTTGGGGAGGGCAAGGTGGGTGGGGTAAATCCAGATACACCATTTGACAAACTATCCTCCATGTTGACAACAAACATTCTTTGACAAGAATATTCTAATTTGAATAATTGTTTTCTTGGAATGTTTGGTGCTAACATGTTTCCGTGAAAGTAGTCACAAACAAAGTTTGCCAATCTATTTACATCTCTGGTGGGGTAGTGTGGGACTGGGAAGGTTTGGATTTTTTGTTGCAGCAAAGTCGGAAGGATGCTGGTTCTGCTGGGCGCTTGGTGAATAATGGCAGTAGAGGAGGATGAGACAGAGGTCTGCTTGCCTTTGCTCAGTACAGTATGTATCTCCTGACCCTTCTCACTGTGCTGTTGCTACATGACCGCTAATTATCCTGTTGCTGAAACAGGACAAAAACATGTCACTGAAAGGTTGCTATCCCAAGGGCTGTTTACAGTGTTAGAGTGACCTAACAAAATCCTACAACCCTCACAACAAGTAGCATTTTATTTATGCCTGTTTTGTGCCACCTATAACTCATTATTACTGTAAGTACAGTGTAACAAGCTTTGTAATTGCTCAGAGAAATGGATTACATAGTTATAGCTCTAGCTTTCAGCGTGTAGAGGTTTTGTGTAGATTACAGTGCCTGGCTGAAATCTCCTGGGTGAATAATGATGGGGGTGGACTATTAGAACTGTACAGAGTGGTGTGGTGGTGTTCTTCCCTGATGAATATGCTTGTTATCCATCCTCTGATTTCAGTACTACAACAACAGCTTTTGGTAGTGGGTGTTGTGAAAAATAGATCTGTTTAGTCATACAGTAAATCCTGAGTGATGCTCTTCTGGACCCGAACAGGTCATATTTGTTCCCACTGTCAGGTTAGTGATGGTAGACGGACGGCCTGATTGGTATTACATTCACCTCTGTCTTCAGTTCTGCCTCACCTGTATCACTCTTAAAGACAGACTTTTGTTATCAACTGTAGTTAATAACACAGCAGTGTCCTACACCAAATCAAGCTTTATGTGTCACATGTACCAAATACAACAAGTGTAGACTTTACCATGAAATGCTTACTTACAAAACCGTAACCAACAGTGCAGTTCAAGAAGAGTTAAGAAAATATAATACCAGTAAGTATTTCTATGTGGTATCCTACTAAAATCACTAGTTTAATGTCAGATACAGTCCTGTTGAATGTAGTATGCTCCCCTTAAATATTCTTTACTTTGGCACTTGTCTATCAACCCTCACATAGCCTGTTCTTGACAAATGTTCAGATAATATTCTGTGATTACGGCTTTATTTGAAAAGTTTTCTTATCATTTTCTTTTGTGTTTTTGTCTCTCTCTTCCTTTTGTTCTGACTCTGATCCCACCCTCCTTCTCATATTTGATTTTCACTCTCACGTGTACATGATATATCTCACCCCGCTCAATCTCCTGCTTCTACCATTTCCCTCTGTCCCTTTTTGAATATGTCTGACCTCTTTGCACCCTAAAAATCACCTCTCCTGTCCCTCCTCTACATCTACCCCTCCTCTTCTCTCCTCCCCTATACCTTCCCCTCCACCACTCTCCCTCCCTCTTCTACCCATTCCTCCCCTCTCTCTCTCCTTTCCTGCCTTCACTCTTCCCCTACCTCCCTCCATCTCCTCACCCTCCCCCTCCTTGCAGACATTCGTCTGCGTGTGCGAGCAGAATACTGGGAGCATGAGTCGGCTCTGCGCGGCGGCGTCTCCTCGGACAAGCAGCAGCCCCTGGAGCGGCAGTTTGAGCTGTTCAGTCGTGCCACCTCCGTGCTGCGCGCCCGCGACCTGGGCTCCATCATCTGCGACATCAAGTTCTCTGAGCTGGACAACCTGGAGGCCTTCTGGGGGGACTATCTGAGTGGAGCGCTGCTAGAGGCCCTGAAGGGGGTGTTCATCACAGACTCTCTGCGGAGGGCGGCGGGGAGAGAGGGGGTCCGGCTGCTGATCAGTGTGGACCAGGATGACTACGAGGAGGGTCGCAGACTGCTGCTGGATGCACAGGAACAACAGGCCGGCTGCTGGGGACGAGACAGGTGAGCCTCACTGCTCTCTCCATTCTGGTTCTGTTATACTGTGTTAGTAAGCTGGTTGATTAAAGTACTTATCTACACTGTGGTATGTATTGGGGCCATGGTGACCGCTACAGGGGGTGGGGGTCATAGATGTGGACTTGACTGGTGGTCATGAATTGGAATAGCTATGTAATGCCACCAATAACCACTAGATGGCAAACTTTGCCCACAGGCATCAGAGCCATATACACTACCTGGTCTCACGTTGTCATACTCCCTAGACCCAACCTGAGAAAGCTGGTTATGGACGTTCGGCTCTGACAGACAGACAGGCAGCTGTGCGAGGTTGTGTTAATCATTTCCGGCTCACGTCAGTTCACACAACAGTTCTAGAATCCTCAGAGACAATGAATAATAGTTGTAATTCTAACCACCGTCCTCCACTATGCTCCCTCTGCAGGTCATGAGCCCAAGGATAGAGGAATGAAAAGGAGAATAAAATATGAAGAGGAACATTTTTTATTTTTTCTCTCCTTTTTAAGTTTCTCATGCTGAGAATAGAGGATACAGCCACTCCTAGGTCAGGGGAATGAATAGTCCCCAGGGAAAACAGCCAAACTTGAAGTGAAGGCAAACTGGACTAAAAGACTTGACACACTGTTCTGTTTGGAATTGATAACACAAGTTGCACTGAGCCTAGATGCCCTCACGGCACTGAGGAAGAGACTGCCTCTGAGACACACACACACACACACACACACACAGAGAAACTAAACTTCCGCTGTAACACACACAAACTACCACTGTATCTAACATACACGCTCTGTAAAATCATCTACACGATGAACCATCAGCGCTGCCTGTAAGACTCATTAAAGCCAAGAGACATTTCTTGCTAACAGTGACAGCCACCAACTAGACTCTGCGCTAATGCTGAGCATCTCTGGTTATGTTTGAGGAGCGTGTGAGATGCCCTGCAAGGCGAACTTCACCCGCCTAAATATTAGTTTGCGTTTCCATTGAAATGTATGATTTTGAAAAGATGAGCGAGACTGCAGCTCTCAGACACAGAGGGAGAGATGATGGGGAAATTACTAAAGATTATGTTTTGACCTTTTGGGAGAGAATTTGAAATAGATGGCGAAGTGAAGACTACCTGAGGACAGTGTAGTGGACAAATCGCTGGTCCTTCGAGAACTCGTCCACACACACACATCATGATCACAAGCCACTGGTAGTCCAATCACTGCCATGCTAACCCAGGGCCTGATAGCTGTGGTCAGTGGCCATCTCATCTCAGATGATTGGAGTGATTACCTCTCATCCTCAGCCAACCATGGAGAACTCATCACCACAAGTTGTTGAACAGCAGCTGGGATAACACACTGGGCTGTGCTCACCCCGGCTTCCAGCAAGGCAAGGCCACTGCCTTTCCCATTGGAACTGAAGCACAAGACAGTGCTTCAGTCAATAAAACTGATGTGGAGGAGATCAAAATCAGAAGGATACATCCTAGTTCCACTCAGCCCTGACTTGTAGGCCCCACTAGTGGCTCACAGAGCGCTGTCTGTCTCTAGTCTAGTCACCCTGGTGGAACTAATGCCTGAACTCCTCTGAGTGGGATCAATAACCCCCTCTGTCACTCCACCACCACCATGGGAGGAGAAGGAGTAAGGGGGAAAAGGGGAGAGGTAGGAGAAGGGGAAAGAGAGGAAGAGGGAGAAGGATCCCCACTTCCATCCCGCCTTTCAGCTCCTGGACAGCCGCCTCATCCTCTGGAGGATAAGTACCCTGATACAACCAGGCTGCCTGGTCTGCTACAGCACTGTGTCTGGTTCACACAGCCCTATGGGACCAGAGATGGAGGACTAGGGAGGCACTCAGGAAAACCTTAGTAGTGTTTTGCTTTTTCCGTGTTTTGGTATATGGATTCGTTAGTGTAGCTTTGTATTGTCCATAAGAGAAAATATAAAAAATACTGTGTGTTCTAGTTCATTAATTTAGGGTGAACTTTTGTTTAAGTATCTGGATATTTTTATTTAGGCACTGCAAAAGTGCTGTATATTAGTTTAATATATTAGTGGAAAGTTGGAATTATTTCAAATAAAATAAATGATTTATCAAAAGTTTATTGCGTCTATGATGTACCCATGCCTTCAGAACATATTCACACCCCTTGACTTTTTCCATATTTTGTTGTTACAACCTGAATTTTACATGTATTAAATTGAGATGTGTCACTGGCCTACACACAATACCCCATAATGTCAAAGTGGGATAATGTTTTTACAAATGTATTAAAAATTAAAAGCGGAAATGTCTTGTCCATAAGTAATCAACCCCTTTTATTATGGCAGAGTTCAGGAGTTAAACAATAAAAAATAATTATGCAATTGAACATGTTTAACATGACTTTTGAATGACTACCTCATCTCTGCACCACACACACACAATTATCTGTGAGGTTCCTCAGTCGAGCAGAGATCAACCACAAAGACCAGGGAGGTTTTCCAATTGGTAGATGGGTTAAAATAAAAGGCAGACATTGAATATCCCTTTGAGCATGATGAAGTTATTACAGTGCCTTGCGAAAGTATTCGGCCCCCTTGAACTTTGCGACCTTTTGTCACATTTCAGGCTTCAAACATAAAGATATAAAACTGTATTTTTTTGTGAAGAATCAACAACAAGTGGGACACAATCATGAAGTGGAACGACATTTATTGAATATTTCAAACTTTTTTAACAAATCAAAAACTGAAAAATTGGGCGTGCAAAATTATTCAGCCCCTTTACTTTCAGTGCAGCAAACTCTCTCCAGAAGTTCAGTGAGGATCTCTGAATGATCCAATGTTGACCTAAATGACTAATGATGATAAATACAATCCACCTGTGTGTAATCAAGTCTCCGTATAAATGCACCTGCACTGTGATAGTCTCAGAGGTCCGTTAAAAGCGCAGAGAGCATCATGAAGAACAAGGAACACACCAGGCAGGTCCGAGATACTGTTGTGAAGAAGTTTAAAGCCGGATTTGGATACAAAAACATTTCCCAAGCTTTAAACATCCCAAGGAGCACTGTGCAAGCGATAATATTGAAATGGAAGGAGTATCAGACCACTGCAAATCTAAGACCAAGACCTGGCCGTCCCTCTAAACTTTCAGCTCATACAAGGAGAAGACTGATCAGAGATGCAGCCAAGAGGCCCATGATCATTCTGGATGAACTGCAGAGATTACAGCTGAGGTGGGAGACTCTGTCCATAGGACAACAATCAAGTCGTATATTGCACAAATCTGGCCTTTATGGAAGAGTGGCAAGAAGAAAGCCATTTCTTAAAGATATCCATAAAAAGTGTTGTTTTAAAGTTTGCCACAAGCCACCTGGGAGACACACCAAACATGTGGAAGAAGGTGCTCTGGTCAGATGAAACCAAAATTGAACTTTTTGGCAACAATGCAAAACGTTATGTTTGGCGTAAAAGCAACACCCTGAACACACCATCCCCACTGTCAAACATGGTGGTGGCAGCATCATGGTTTGGGCCTGCTTTTCTTCAGCAGGGACAGGGAAGATGGTTAAAATTGATGGGAAGATGGATGGAGCCAAATACAGGACCATTCTGGAAGAAAACCTGATGGAGTCTGCAAAAGACCTGAGACTGGGACGGAGATTTGTCTTCCAACAAGACAATGATCCAAAACATAAAGCAAAATCTACAATGGAATGGTTCAAAAATAAACATATCCAGGTGTTAGAATGGCCAAGTCAAAGTCCAGACCTGAATCCAATTGAGAATCTGTGGAAAGAACTGAAAACTGCTGTTCACCAATGCTCTCCATCCAACCTCACTGAGCTCGAGCTGTTTTGCAAGGAGGAATGGAAAAAATGTCAGTCTCTCGATGTGCAAAACTGATAGAGACATACCCCAAGCGACTTACAGCTTTAATTGCAGCAAAAGGTGACGCTACAAATTATTAACTTAAGGGGGCTGAATAATTTTGCACGCCCAATTTTTCAGTTTTTGATTTGTTAAAAAAGTTTGAAATATTCAATAAATGTCGTTCCACTTCATGATTGTGTCCCACTTGTTGTTGATTCTTCACAAAAAAATACAGTTTTATATCTTTATGTTTGAAGCCTGAAATGTGGCAAAAGGTCGCAAAGTTCAAGGGGGCCGAATACTTTCGCAAGGCACTGTAATTACACTTTGGACGGTGTATCAATACACCCAGTCACTACAAAGATACGTGTCCTTCCTAACTCAGTTGCCAGAGAGGAAGGAAACTGCTCAGGGATTTCACCATGAGGCCAATGGTGACATTAAAACAGTTACAGAGTTTAATTGCTGTGATAGGAGAACTGGGAATTGCTCAACAACATTGTAGTTGCTTCACAATACTAACCTAAATTACAGAGTGTAAAGAAGGAAGCCTGTACAGAATACAAATATTCCAAAACATGCATCCTGTTTGCAATAAGGGACTAAAGTAAAAATGGCAACAAAATTAACTTTGTCCTGAACAGAAAGTGTTATGTTTGGGGCAAATCCAACACATCACAGAGTAGCATTTATCATATTTTCAAGCATGGTGGTGGCTGCATCATTTTATGGGTATGCTTTTCATCAGAAAGAGCTAGCAAGTTTTACTTATAAAAATAAACTGAATAGAGCGAAGCACATGCAAAATGAGAGAGGAAAACCTGGTTCGGTCTGCTTTCCAACAGACACTGTGAGACAAATTCACCTTTCAGTAGGACAATAACTTGAAACACCAGGCCAAATATACACTGGAGCTGCTTACCAAGACGACATTGAATAATCTTGAGTGGCCTAGTTTGTTTTAACTTAAATCAGCTTGAAAATCTATGGCAAGATTGAAATGGCTGTCTAGCCATGATCAACAATCAACCTAACAGAGCTTGAATAATTTTTTTAAGAATAATGTGCAAATATTGTACAATCCACATGTGCAAAGCTCTTAGACTTACCCAGAATGTCTCACAGCTGTAATCGCTGGCAAAGGTGATTCTAACATGTATTGTCTCAGGTGTGAATACTTACCGGTATATACATTTATTTAACCAGGCAAGTCCGTTAACAACAACATTTTCCCTTCCTCATTATGGGGCATTGTGTGTAGATGGGTGAGAAAAATCGATTTTTATACGTTTTGAATTCAGGCTGTAACAAAATGTGGAATAAGTCAAGGGCTATGAATACTTAAGGCACTGTGCATGGTTGTTTTATGAGTTCATCTGTCTTTGTAGCATTAAAAGATACTGTTTGGACCACGGTTAGTTGTAAGAACAAGAACTGTAAAGTAATGTACAAAGTGCACACATTTGAAAGAGGCATATTTGTTTTTTAACAATGTATTTAATATGTCAACTTAAACAACATGAGGAAAAGGGCTTTTAAGAAAATGTAGCAAACTTTTCAACTTCCTTTTCTTGCAAAAACACCCACAAAGGAAATATTTCTTATTTAATGCATGTATGCCTGAATTATACTAAAACCATATGAACTAGGAACTGAAAGTGGGCTTTTTTGACCACAAACCATTAATATCTCATGCTGAGGCTCCAGACCCACATATTTGACAACATTTAAGAAAACAGACTGAAGATGACTTCCTCGTTCCACTTGTGAGTCTTGTGCCAGGCCCTGAAGCAGTTTCTGCCCGGTATGAGACAGAGGGCCACCTGACAGGCCTCACACTGCCAGATGGTCTTCATCCACTCTTTCTCCTGTTTACACCACACACAGGCCTTCCTGCCCTGGGTGGCCCTCTGCGACCGACAGACAGACAAGGGGTTGTTCAGCGGGACAGGGCAGCACCTCGCCCTCTTCTTCATCTTCCTCTCAGGGGGGGCGGGAACGGCCGCACCAATGCACTTGGCCCTCTTCCTGTTCTTCTTCCTCTCAGGGGATGTGGAAAAGGCTTCACCGCTAGATGGGGATGTGACTACACCTGACTTCAAGGTAGGGCCTGTCGCTACCTTCGATCTCAAGGTAAACGTAGTTACACCTATCTCACAGGTAGGAGGTCTGGCTGTAGGTGTCCTACGTCTAATCTCCACTAGGTTAGGGGTCCAGGGGCTGGGAGGACATCTGGATCTCTTCACTTGCTGACTGGCAGGTGGGCCAGGGATTATTTTCTTCTTCTTTGACTTGCTGGTGTCTGGAGGTTCAGAGAGAGGGGCTGGAGTTGGCTCCAACTTCCTGAGGTAGAACATGATAGAACAGACACAAATTAAACTGAAATCTTAGAACAAAAAACTATGTGGACAATAGAATCTGAATCTGAAAAAAAGAAATTGAGATTCAACTGACTACATAATAGTGTGACTATAATATGAGAACTAGAGAGTGACCTGGTCCTCTTCAGTCTCTTTGTGGCAGGTGGACCTGGGATCTCCATTTCCTTTGACTTCATGCTCTCTGGTGGCTCAGAGAAAAGGCCTGGGGCTGGCTCCAACTTTCTGAGGTAGAATTGACACAAAATAAAATCTTAGAACAGAAAACAATATTGACAATGTGGAATTAGAAATTGGGATTCAACTAACTAGTGGCGTGAATATAGTATGAAATAACTATGACTAAAGTGTAACCTGACCTGGTCCTCTTCAGTCGCTTTGTGGCAGGTGGGTTGAAGATTCCTGCCTTCTGCTGGGGCTCGCTGGTCTCTGCTGGATCAGAGAGAGGTACTGGGTCTGGCTCAGACATCCTGAAGGAGGTGGTCAAATGCGCAGTCACACTCACAAATCATGAATTGTTCATTTAATTTAATTGTGTAACTCTGTTACTCACAGGGTTGGGAACAGGCACCTTCTCTTTGGGATGGTATTGGTGCTAAAACAATGGAAATTAGTTTAGATGCATGTCAGGTGAGTTAATTAGATTTTTTTTATAACAAAATACGAGAACTGAGCATTTAGAATGTTTGATACTTGCCTACTGGTGCTAGTTGGGCCATCATGAAACATCTCTGCATCCTGTGTGACAGGTGGTCTGGGGAAAGTCTTCTTCTTCTTTGACATCCTGGTCTCTGGTGGTTCTCTGGTGGAGTCAGACACAGGGACCGGAGCTGCATCCTCCTCCCTGAGAGAGGAAATGTACTACAAAAACTGAGTTAAAGGTAGACTCTGAGATATGACGTAGATGCAGAAAGTACACAGAATAGTAGGTCAATTTCCACAACAACTAAGCGTTGAAGCGCAAGGCTCAACTTCTTCTGCTGTTTGGTCCCCTGGCTACCACGCTGTAACAGTGTGAAGCAAACCTATGCACATGCACAGATACTGTGTGTGACTTTGTGTGACTGTGTGAGTGTGAAGCCAAGTGCTCTGCTGGTCAGCTACTGCATAGCAACCTAGCGGTGCCAAAACTCCTGGTCTGCCTTAGAAAGCCTATATAAAGTATGATAGCTAGAATGGCCAAACATTTTTTTTAAAACAGCTGGTTTTGGCTCTAAAATTTGTTTACAATGATCAAGTTCGATCCCACAGTGAATTATTTTAAAATTCGCTACAAATCGATATATGAAATTAAATACTGATCCATTTAGACTAGTAGTCCTCACTCTGGACCATGTTTAAATAAATAAACAATATTTAACTAGGCAAGTCAGTAAAGAACAAATTCTTATTTACAATGACGGCCTACCCCAGACAAATCTGGACAACGCTGTGCCAATTGTGCACCACCCTATGGGGCACCCAATCACGGCCGTCACAGCCTGGATTCAAACCAGGATGTCTGTAGTGACGCCTCTAGCACTGAAATGCAGTGCATTAGACCGCTGCACCACTCGGGAGCCCGACACAGACCAGACCAATGTACTGACACAGACTAATCACAGGCCGGCAGGCTACGGAGAGGCGTGCGCCCTCATGCACGATCTTTGCACGTGTCTCTCAGGCAGGATGAAAACGACTACATCGAACATGATCCTTTGCTAATTCTGGCCACTTTCTCGATGATCTTTAGCAATGTTGGTGCCGTTCAGCCCAATGGGGCGGCAAGTAGCCTAGTGGTTAGAGTGTTGGGCCAGTAACTGAAAGGTTGCTGGATTGAATCCCTGACCTGACAAGGTAAAAGTCTGTCGTTCTGCACCTGAACAAGGCAGTTAACCCACTGTTCCCTGGTAGGCCGTCATTGTAAATAAGAATCTGTTCATAACTGACTTGCCTAGTTAAATAGAGGTTACATACACATGACTAGAAGGGATCCAGCTTTTGACAAATTAACATCAGAACCGACTTCGTAGCAGGTTAGGCAAAATTACAAATCCGGTTAGGATAATTAACAGCTGATTAGGATAATTAGGTTAAAGTAAGGTTAGGAAAAGGGTTAGAGTTATCTAAAATCCCAAAATATTCAACTTTTGATGTTAATTTGACAAAAGCTGGATACCATCTAGCCTTGACCCATTCAGCAATATGGGGCGTTTCAAATTCAAATATTTCCGATTTCATGAGCCATCGGGATTTTTCCATAGGGATACGAGGATGATGTCGGTGCTATCGAATGGTTTTAATGTCTATGGGTAGGAAAGTCTTGCATCTGGCTCATCTCAATATCTGTGGTGCTGCTTGTGCCAAGGTCATTTCGCTTTTATATAGAAAACAGTACAGTACAGGCACGTGTAGCCTATTAATTCACACTTACAAGTCAAGAGGTGGGAAAAGCCAAAGACACCTTTTCAGTCTTCTGGTGACTTTTGGACTAAAACAAAGTAAATAGATTTAGATACACGTGTAGAGTATACCTAAAGTTGAAGGTCTTTAATCATAACTAATTTAGTTAAAACAGAAACTATTTAGTGCCAAGGCATCCACTGTTTGATGAGATATCGTCAGAGGATCCAGAGCACTTGTGTCCAAACGTCTTCTTAAAAAACAAATGTGCTTAAAACATGAATGTTGGTTGCAATTTCCTACAAACTGGGCATTTTCTAAGTTCCAATTTCATACCCAACCTTATGTTCTTTTGTTTAATCAGTTCTGGACATGTTTGGTCCGAGCCGAGACGCATGCAAATGTTAGCTAACAGGTTTACAATACATAAAAAAGGATAAGCTAAACATAAATGCATATGTATATTTCATAACTCACCTCTTGGACTTATTCTGTACATTATGCTTGGTCTGTCTACTCCGGTTCTCGCTTTTCATCTCCAGAAAGGACGTGGGCTTTTTCAGCCCGCGCTCACAATGGTTGGGGTCTAGGTTTTCAACTGGTGCCAGCAGGAATAATATCAGGTGTCCAACAACAATACAATTAATCCGCGCGGACTCACTGATGTTGGTCAATTAGTTCCACGGCGTTTCTAATGTTCAACATAGGCTACTATCTGAAGTTAGAAAGACTAAAATAATATTGCAGCATTCTTAACTCAAAGTACTGAAATCTATATTATGCACTGTTCAAATATAAACAACCAAGGTTCAAATATAATCTACCCATCACTTCCATGTGGGCCTGTGGTCATTGTGCGAGTGACTAGTGAATTTGAAAAGGTAGGAAGATCCATCCATTTTGTGTGTAAATTTACTGTACAAAATATATGTGGTGTAAATTTGGTTACATATAAATAGAGACCCAAAGCTCCTGATTTAGCCTAAAACCACCTTTCTATGTGCCTGTTCCAAAGTAGCATTTAGTTATAGTATGATGCTACGAAAATAGCCTAGGCTACTACATTAACATTTATTCTGGCAATTTGGCTAACAGGTAGGCTATGTTGTGTGTGTTCTGTAGCGGTGAAAACATGAATTATTTTCCTATTCTCTCAATTTCCGCCATGACGGTATAAGTCTTAGAACCGTGAAACACATTATTACGTTTTTCTCGGTTCACAGTTATGATGACTACCTTGTTTTAATGTGGATCACAACGTTGATGTAACAATGTTATATGTAATAATGTTGAGTTCTGACCACACCCACCCTTAATAAAGCCTAGGAATTTTCAAATGTCTTCATAGTTTGATCAGCAGACATGGAGAACAGCAAGGGGGACCAACCCCCAGAGAAAAATCTGATTGGGCCTTCACTGTCTTTCTCAGACTGCCATAGGAATCCCTTGATGAGCAGAGAGATGTTTGGAGACCTGTCCTTCTCAACACCAAGCCAGGAACCAGGGACACCCAGGCTCATGCGCACCAACTCTGACTTCTGCAGAGAACTGGACGGTCAGCTGAAAGGCTGCTTCGATGGTCCAGCTCTGAGCAGTGACTTCCTCAATGAAGACCCTGTTTCTCTAAAAAACGATTTTTTCAAAGAGTTAGGGGATCTAGGCCTGGAGAACTCTGGGGCAACATGTTCAACCATGGAGGAGCCCCAGCCTGCTGTGACCAACACCATGCTCCTGGAGACCACCACCAATGGGCCTGACTCTCCAAGCCAACCGCCAACTGTCTTCCCTGTGGACCTGGCCGCTGAGACTGCTCCTTCCCTTCAGGAGCTCTTCCAGCCACAGATGTTCCCTGAAGTGTTCGGACCAGGCTGTGGTATAAGTAGCACTGACCTGCTGCCTACCAGCACACCCCCTCCTGGTTACTCACCAGCCTGTGGATCCACCCAGGGCGATGATGGACCCAATAGGGGCTCTATGAACAACCTCAGTCTGGACCCGAACTCAGCCCCGACAACACCGCTACTATCCCAGCATGCCCTGCCACAGGTGGAACAGGCTCAGCGCTCTCAGCTCTGCAGTGTCTCCATCTTTGAGACAGGGTTTAGCCCAGCCCACCCCTGGTCCCAGGTGGTGAAGTTTGATGCTACCCCCCAGGCTCCCACCACCGCGCATCTTTCTGACCCCATGGAACCCACTGACACCACCACTCTGCTCTCCCAGCCCAGCAGCCCTCTGCCAATGAGCACTAGGGACGCCGGCCAGATCCACATCCATGTCACCGGGGTCAATGAGGTGGTTGTCATGGTGACAGAGGTGGAAGGAGAGGAGGTGGAGGAGCTTCAGAGCCTGATGAACATAGCGCCACACTCATCGTGCTGCCAGCTGGTGATGGAACAGCCAAAGAATGCAGTGAGAGAGGAAGAGGGGGGTAATAAGAAGGAGAAGCCTGGACACTGTTGGAGTGGAGTGTGCTGTTTCTTCTCTTGCATGTCGAGCAAAACAGAGCAATGAATAAAAAGCAGTATTCATTTTTTAAATTACATTTCTATCTGTTGTGTGTTTTTATACTGTATGATTTACACTGAGTGTATAGAACATTAGGAACACCTTCCTAATATTGAGTGGCACCCCCTTTTGCCCTCAGAACAGCCTCAATTCGTCAGGGCATGGACTCTACAAGGTGTCGAAAGCATTCCACAGGGATGCTGGCCCATGTTGACTCGAATGCTTGCCATACTTGTGTCAAGTTGGCTGGATGTCCTTTGTGTGGTGGACCATTCTTGTTGCACACGGAAAAGTGTTGAGTGTGAAATACCCAGCAGCGTTGCAGTTGGTTACACAACCCGGTGCGTCTGGCACCTACTACCATACCGAGTTCAAAAGCACTTCAATATTTTGTCTTGCCATTCACCCTCTGAATGGCACACACACACACAATCCATGTCTCAGTTGTCTGAAGGCTTAACAATTGTTCTTTAATCTGTCACCTCCCCTTCATCTACACTGATTGAAGTGGATTTAACAGGTTACATCAATAAAGGATCATAGCTTTCACCTGGATTCACCTGGTCAGTCTATGTCATGGAAAGAGCCGTTCTTAATGTTTTGTATACTCAATGTACTGAGACAGTTGACTGTATACTGTATCTCCATGATCCATGGAGATCGAGTTAATTCTTAAAAATATTATTTAGTTATCAATTTTCTGTATTTTATTTGTTGACTCATTGGTAAATTGGTTTTAAAGAATTGTATTTTGTTTGTATAGACCTTTTATTGAATTGTGCAAGTTACAACCAATCACAAAAAGTCTGTTTGATGAGACATTGTCGGCATCATCAAAGGATCCAGAGCACCCGAGTCTAAACATTTTCATAAAAAGCAGACATGCTTAAAAACATGAATGTGGGCTACAATTTCCTAAAACTTGGCATTTTCGTAGTTCTATGTAATTTCATACGAGGCAACCTTGAACTGAAGTGGAAGCATTGCTCTGTTCTCTCATCAGTTCTGGACATGTTTGGTCCGAGCCTAGATGCATGCAAATTGGAGCCAACAGGCCTGGTAGCTACCTCCACCGTAGGCTTACAATGCATAAAAAAGGATAAGCTCAACATAAACATACATTTATATGTATATTTCACAACTGACCTCTTGGTCTTATTCTGGACATTATGCTTGGTCTGTCCACCCTGGTCCCCGCTTTTCATCTCCGGAAAGGACAGGTGTGCTTTTTCACACTGCGCTCACAATTGTTGGGGGCTAGGTCTTCGACGGTCTAAAGATAATAGAGCTGGAGCTCTCTGGGGAAGGGATTACTGTATGTCCACCTGAAGCAGGCTAGGCTGTCTCCCATCCAGTTGGGAGGTCAGTTCTGTTGTGTCTATGTTCATGCACACAGATTATTATTATTATTATCATTATTATCAAGGAATATTTTACAAAAATAAGTAAATCCACCAAAAACAAGGTGCTCATTCATTGTTTTTTTCTGTTAAATAATGTTGTTTCTGGCCTGCAGATGGCAGCATGAGGTGAATAGTCCATTTCAAGAGAGCTGCATAGAGAAAGCCCCACTGAATATCCAGAGTTAGGCCTATATGTCCGGTATTGGAACTGTGGATCTAACTTCTGTTCCAGGTCATTGCGTTTTAGGAATTGATGGACCATGAATATTGACAATTTAATGTTAATTGATTGATATGCTATTAATAGATTATTGTCTATTAATTAATCAGCTTTTAAGTGTCACTGGCCCTTCAAAATGATCTGTGACAACAAACTGGCCCTTCAAAATGATCTGTGACAACAAACTGGCCCTTCAAAATGATCTGTGACAACAAACTGGCCCTTCAAAATGATCTGTGACAACAAACTGGCCCTTCAAAATGATCTGTGACAACAAACTGGCCCTTCAAAATGATCTGTGACAACAAACTGGCCCTTCAAAATGATCTGTGACAACAAATGTGTCACCTCTCATAAGCATGTTAGGACACCTTTTTCGTATACCTTTTATTCTATATGCCGTCTTTATACTGTATGAAATCATACTATTCTGCAGAATACAGAATACAGCCAACACTGATGATTTTACCATATTATGAAATGTTCATTTTGAATTAGATTTAGATTGAATTAGACAATCTCTGCCTCTCTCTCTCACACACACTATCCCTCTTGCTCTCCCGGTCTCACATGCACGCGCCTCTTTCTCCTCAGCAGCAGCACCACAAACACCACGTCGCCATGGAAACCGCTGAGAGACGTCGAGAGTGAAAGATGGGAAGGGAACGCGAGCTGTGGAGAGAGAGGAGAGCAGAGGAGAGAGGGGAACACAATTAGGACAGCAAGGGATACATAAAAGGTTAGGGTGTTACCTACCATACAGGGCGGGCGCGTGCTCCCAACCCCCGCACCCCAAAACCCAGCCTTCACCTCTAACCTACCCCCAATTTCTAATTCACAGCCCCCACCCCAGATTGTGTTCCCCTTATGCCCTTCCTTCTTCCCCTTTTCCCTGGCCACCCATACACACACCTCTCCCCATCTCTGCACTCCATCCCTCTCGTGTTCAGACAGGCAGCTCGCATGGCGGGGATAGAGACGTTCACCGATGGAAGCACTGGTAAATTTTCACCTCCAAAAAAAGATAAAGATTTCATATAAGGGCTCAACTTTGCATAGTGATAACTTATCTTTGCATTCTGCTTCCCATGTATCCCCCTGCCTCTTCCCATCCTCTCTAAACCCTCCACCTTCTTATCAAGTATATTGCTTTTCTGTTTCAATTCACAACCAGAAAGACTTTAGTCAAATTTCGAGGCCAACTTGCCTGTGTCATAGAGAGGGAGAGAGAGAAGGAGATGGACAGAGAAATAACGGCCTTAATGATTTCTTGCGCGGGCAGGGATTTTCTTTTTATTGATTAGAACATAAATGAATTCATGTGGGCAACCCTTTCTCTCTGTCCCTCTCATACCCCCGTTTTCCTTCTCTCGGTGGGCGAATCGCGCTGTCATTCACCTGCTCTGCATGCTGTATTACTGGTTGTGAATCGCGCGAATATTTGATTTTGAATATGAGTTCGCTCTACATTATGTATGCAGGTGCATCATGCGTCAGTCTGCGCTTGCATTCGTTGAATGGGAACATTACACACAGAATGTTTCCTCTTATCGTTTATTGATATGATATGCTGTGTGTTGTGATTATAATGTCATATGTCTATTTACATAGCAAGAGTACATGACTGGGGTTTGCGATGAGTCATTTGATTCAGATGTCTAGCCAGAACATCTGAAAGTCGTTTTTTAAATAGACTACAACCCGAATTCAGTGGAATCCCTTGATGCCGCTATGAGCCTTTTGTTGTTTAATGTTTAATTGTGTATAGTCTTCAAATATCTGCTATGAGAGAAAAGCCTATATTTTCACCCACTCAGTGGACACGAATAGGCTATTATTTGCCCTTGACTGTGACAGTATAAAGACTATGTGTATTTAGTGTTATTGGGTGGGATTGTTAATCAATTTGGTCGATATTTGTTCGGCAGTTTGCCCGTTCGCCGCAGATAATAGGCTACCTTCCACAATAACACGGCCCCTACACGGCCAGTAGGAGTGTTAGTGCTGTTGTAGGGCAGATAGACCGCAGAAGGGAAATCGATGGACAGAGTGAGTTAATTATGAGAAAATCAATTAAGAGGAGGGGATTGGGCCTTTATAAGGCCGAGCACTGAGACAGAGCACCCGCAGAGGAGGAGAGCTGGGGACGGGCGGACACACTCAGCCTGCAGGGCTGGCGGAGGTTCATCCTCTGTCCGTCCGGCCCTGCTCTTCCATCTCGCTCCTTACTCAAGCAAACTGAGTGTTCCATGTGATGTCATTGAACAAAGGCAATGTGATCTTATCTCTTTTAACCTAAATCTATTCATGAAATACTGTGTTGAAATTATGATTGTCACGTAGGCTAGTTGTGTTTTGTGTTTTTATGTAATGTAATATTAAGGATTGCATCATCCTGGGAATCGTTGCTATTTGAAACACAGTCTTCTCACACATAACAGCAACTGGGCAGCAGTGTGTCTACAACACACACCACACCTCTGCTGCCTAGTTGCTATGTGTGTGCGTGCATGTGCAAGTGTCCATATATTACTGGTTTTGGGCGGCTAACATTCGGAGACCCTGTTGCCATTTAGAGGTCATTATGTGGCTCCACGTGCAGTGGTTGATTCAAGGACCACGCGCGGTGTAAATAGCGGGACCAAGAACTTGGAGCGACAGACAGACAGGCACGAGAAGAAAAGGCTCAGGAAGACACGATACACAAAATATGCCCCTGAAGACATGATACACGAAAAATACCCCCGGCAGCCCCCCAAACCGTAGTCCACTGGTTATTAATGAGCAACAGACACTGGTCATTGGTCAGATATAGATGTTTCAGACAGGGTTTGAGCTGAGACAGAGAGAATCATTAGAATAGGCCTAATTGTCAACCACGCATCCACACGTAATCAGATATTGGGTGATAGTTTGTTAGCTGGATAATAATGTTTAAATATGAACGATCTTGCTTCTATGGGCTATATTTCGGTAAAATCCACACAACACACAGGTGTACAGTCCAGTGTAGGCTATTTTAATATTATGGGCTTACATTTCATATTGCCTACACAGACCTCCAATATTATCTAATAATGTGGTTTAAAATATATAGAATGTTCGTGTGTAGTGCCGTGCGTATTAGTTATTTGGTAAAAATTTAGAAAGAATTGTGTGCACCTAAAATATTCAAATTTGATTTAATACATTCCACATAAAGTAGGCCTATACTGTATAGCTCTCTCATTTTTTACATCTCAGAGTCGTGATGGTGATGAGTTTTAAAAGTATTCAGTTAGCCTGCAGATACATAGGCTATTTATTCAATAAGCAAATGAAGCAAGTCTGGTTAGCGTTTTCCCCCAATCTCTTTCAAGTTCGGTAAAGGGAAAGCCCACACAGCTCTGTTCTTAATTCAGTCAATTGACTAACGATGATAATTTGAGGGTTGGTTGTTTGATTAGGCTATACATCTCTCTTTAACTGGTATGAATACAATATGTAAAGTTTAAACGTCAAGTGAAAAACGGTGGTGTGTGTGTGTGTGTGTGTGTGTGTGTGTGTGTGTGTGTATTAAAGCACTTAAATATGTGCACCGGAATGCAAATAAACACGATTTGCTGAATATGGTTATGTAATAGCATATTCATATTTGCATTCAAAATTATATTCATATTTGCATTTTTTTTTTAAACGAAAGGAAAGTCTTACAATTGCACTACCCTATAATAATAATAATAATAATAATAATAATAATAATAATAATAATATTTGAATGCAGAATGTAATGCTCTTAATACGATAGGCCTGTTTGAACGCAAATGAGAGATGAGACAAGGAAAGTCATTGGATGTAATATAGTTTTAAGAACCCCCAGAAATTCCAGAGGTCATTTTCAGAATGTTCATATTATTGTGGTTTTAGGAAAGTCATAGGAACAAAGTAGGCCTCTCTAAAATGACGACCTAACCCTAAACCAGAGAACGTTAGGATTTCCCTATCATGCTTTTATAACAGGCTGTATTTCCTAATGCAGACATGTAAAATACCCATGTATCAGTGAATATGGAACGATATTGCGTTTTAAAAAGCCCTCCTTTTCCCTGGAACACTAAATGTTCCACATAGCATGTCTTCAAATGCTTAGGCAATGTGATTCAATTCCCTGATTCCAACCACAGTAGGGATGTTCTGAGTTTCAGTGTTTTTATGCCTATATCTGGAACATTTAAAAAACATGAAACAAGGCTTTAACGATGTTATTTCTGTCAGGTGAAATATATATTCCTTAGCATTAGCTATGTAGGCCTATATTCATTTTGTATATTTATATGTATTTCTTCTTGTGCACTGGGCTACATTACGTTTCATTCTGCTTATTCATTTACGTTTTGTAACTTTGACACTATCTGCAAGGTGTTTTGCACCATGTGTTTGTTGGTGTGCGTTCTTTCGCACGCGTTCAAAGACATTGGACTTCTCTTAAAAAAGCCGATTGTTCACATAGGCTTCCCTATAATTATTACGTTTAGCCTGCATGACGTAAATTATTGCATGAAGCTCAGATGCTGCAAAAAGCCTATAACGTGTGAAAAAGCCTGTAACATGTGAAAAAGCCTATAGCTTAGTTTAGCATAATGACACAGGAGAGATATTTCAAAGAAAACATTTTTGGAGGATGAATGGAGAATTGTTCATACATAATATTCAAATCTACAAAATGCTTTCATTTTATATTGCCCACTTGCAAATTCATGGGGACATTTACACAGGCTGTACTAATTTATTGTTGCTCGAATATAACGATATACACCATGCATAACGGGACAAAGTTTAAACACTTTGCAATGAAACTTACATATAAAATGTAAAAAATAAAAAAAAACATTCAAGAAGGAATTTCAGAGAGTCTTCATTCTCTTAGTCAATCGATCTAAATATAGTTTTAAATGAAACACAAACTCCATATACCTCAAATATTAACTAAAATGTATACGTCGTTTACAATAGATGCTATCGGACCAAATGTCTTTGAACTTGAACTAATGATCAGAATGAAATAAACTACGATATTATACTTCCAATAAGGAAAAACTGTAGCCTACAAGTCTACTTCGCTATACATACCATACGACATGAAATATTCAATCAAACTGATGTGAAACAAACTGTTGTTAATCTATTTTCATGGCCTGTTCTTTTGTAAATATGTTCTCTAGGCTTACTGTATGTCAGAGAATACTTCGGCTACCTATCCAAGTATAGGGTAAACGTAGCCTGTTGTGTTAGAGGTTATACATGTTTTTAGAACGGTCTTTCAAGTGTATAAGTCATAAGTTATTTTTGATGTTGCTAAACGAAACCCTCAATTGATCTAAAATGGTGGTTATGGTTGGTGAGTAGCCTAAAAGGATTGGGCTATGCAAAGTAGCCTAATATCTGAAACCAAGTCCGAAATAGTTTCTTGGGACCTTGTTAGAGCTCAGTTTGCAGGTGTACTTCACAAATCCTCATAGGTTTATTGCACCAACTATTTTCAGTGTCTCAACTTTACAAGTCATAGGCTAAGATACCTTATAAAACGAGGATACATTGTCTATATATTTTTCGTTATAGTTCCAATCATTATCAGCACCACAGGCCGTTTAAAATGAATCCATTTTCTGCGCACGATTCTCCCAGCAAATGGTGTTGGGTCTCTCCGCGGCCCGGAGCACAATGCAGTAATGACCGGCGGGTCAAAGGCCGCTTGGTCAGTCCCTCAATTAAAGCGGAAAAATTGCAATTGCACGTTGCAGCCTTTCTGCGACAAGAAGGGACCGTATTTCGGGATATGTGCCATTTTGCTATACGTTTTTTTCCACCATACTTTTCCACATTGTTCGACTTAAAAATGCATTATAACATGGGTTAAATCAATTCGTTTTGTTGGATTGTATTTAACATATAGAGCCCATATTTTACAATAAAGTAATTTAGCAATATAAAACGTCTGCAGTAGGCCTATTTAGAGAGGCATATATATATTTTAGAAGTTGTAGGCTATGCCTTTATAAAAGCTGCTACATACCCTAGTCAGTAGGCTATCGTTGTTTTTAGTTGGAAATATTTTTCGGGAAATATTAAATAGGTAAAGTGGATGAATGAATGACAGTGGAAATATTACGCACATGTTTGGGGGGAATGTAAGCTATATGCATGTTGTAATTCATGTTAATGTAATTGCTCCTGGAGCTTTTGTTTTTGTGATAATTTGATGCTGCGGTTGTTTAAGATATCGCTTGTTATTTCTCCACTCCACACCACATGATAGAAATGTCATGAACCCTCCAGCGTCAGTGGCTATTGAATAGTATCCGATTCCTAGCAAATTCATAACTAAATCACGATCATTGCTCGATCGATTGGCTTGATTGGCTTGATAAATCCTTGTAATCACCCGAAATGTTCACATTGGCAAAAGCGTTGACTTTCTTGCCAAACGAGCTTTATCTGCCAATAGGTTTTCAGTACGTGACAGGAAAGAAGTGATAAATTGATCAACAATGACCACAATGAAAAGGCTCTTGTGAGGACACATGCCCTTTCTGTGAGTGTGTCTGTGGTCTGTGTGTGGTTAGAATATGATCAAGCCTGGGGTCAGAGTTCAGGATCATCCCAGACAGACAGAGTGACCTCTGCGTTTAAACTGGGGTGGGGGAGGAGAGAGAGGACAACCGGGAAGGAGAGACGGACAGGGGAAGGGAGAGAGGAGAGAGGGGAAGAAGGAGTGAGTTAGGGACTGAGAGGTGGCGAGAGAGGGAGGAAGAAGCGAGATGGGGAGTTGAAGGGGAGAGGTGAGAGAGACAGATAGAGAGACAGACAGATCCACCCACAGGGATGATCATTGAATATAACTTGGTTTGTCCATGTATGTTCCAGCAGCGGTCTGGTCTGGATGTGGTCCCGCCTGCTCCTGCTGCTAGATGCAGTGAATTAACACCTGACCCTGGATTCTGACCCCGCTCCCCTTCCCACTGCTACCCCCAGCAGCAGCAGCAAATGTGTGTTATCTAGCCTGGACACACACACACACACACACACACACACTTACAAGCACACAGTGTGGTGAATTATATAGTGAATATATGAGGAAGTGGATTGAGAAGATGTTCTCTTTACACACAACCCCCCGATCCTGCCTTCTAATCCCACAGTCACAAACCCCTGATCCTGCCTTCTTGTCCCACAGTCACAACCCCCTAATCCTGCCTTCTAATCCCACAGTCACAAACCCCTGATCCTGCCTTCTAATCCCACAGTCACAACCCCCAGATCCTGCCTTCTAATCCCACAGTCACAACCCCCTGATCCTGCCTTCTTATCCCACAGTCACAACCCCCTAATCCTGCCTTCTTGTCCCACAGTCACAACCCCCTGATCCTGCCTTCTTATCCCACAGTCACAACCCCCTGATCCTGCCTTCTTATCCCACAGTCACAACCCCCTGATCCTGCCTTCTAATCCCACAGTTACAACCGCCAGATTCTGTCTTCTAATCCCACAGTCACAACCCCCTGATCCTGCCTTCTAATCCCACAGTCACAACCCCCTGATCCTGCCTTCTTATCCCACAGTCACAATGCCCTGATCCTGCCTTCTCATCCCACAGTCACAACCGCCAGATTCTGTCTTCTAATCCCACAGTCACAACCGCCAGATTATGCCTTCTAATCCCACAGTCACAACCCCCTGATCCTGCCTTCCAATCCCACAGTCACAACCGCCAGATTCTGCCTTCTAATCCCACAGTCACAACCCCCTGATCCTGCCTTCTAATCCCACAGTCACAATCCTGAGAGATCTCAGTGTCACTGCCTTAGATCATAATGACCATGAAATAATAGTCTTATCTCCACGCAACTCCACCAAGTCCCGTCCCTTGCTCTAGCCCTGGGTCCAATATGCCCTTGCTCCAACCCCAGCCCCAGTCCAGTCTCCTAACCTCATTGTCTTCTGCTGGATGGATGGTTACACTGTGTGAGAAACGGTCCAATGGTCCCTCGGTCATTACAAAGTACAGTACCGGCCTCTGACCTGTGAGTGGCAGTAGAGAGCAGGTGGTCTGGCTCGTTTAGGTTTCCTAACGATCTTCCCAGTTAGACAGAGAAGGGAGTAAAGAGGTAGGGAGCAGCGCAGAGGAGAGGAAGGAAAATAGATGAAGCAGAAAAATACCTATTTTTATCCCTTCCCTCTATGTCAAAGCTCTTTGTCTGCCTTTTCCTTCACTCCTCTTCTTACTTTGTCCTTCTCTCTCACTCCCCTAATCCTCGTCCTTTTCCACGCACTTGTTCCTTAATCCCAAATATATCTCTCTCACCACCCCTCTCTCAATTGTTCTGATTCTACCTCTCTCTACTGCTCCTCTATCACTCCCAAACATGCCACCTCTCAGTATAACCCCTTTTAAACACTTCAGATATAGTGATGCTGATGATTGGATAGTACAAGTACTGCATATATGTTATTATGATGTTTTTTTGTGTGGTAGTTGTACTAGTAGTGTAGCAGCAGTTAATGCTGCTGTACTAAACTAAATAGTCAATTTTTTTTTACATATTTCTTTATTTTTCTTTCTCTCTCTCTTCTACTGTCTACTCCTTTCAGTCTTTAATTTTCTTCTTTGTCATCATCCATCCATACTGTTTTGGTCTCTTCTCATCTGCTGCTTACCTCTCGTATTCTTCTATTTCTCCATGTGTAGTTCATATTACTCTGTTAGGCTGTGACAAATTGCCACAATCACCATTGACTCTGTTGCTATTTAAGTGAATTAAATCATACCAATAATAACATTTATAAATTATTCTAGTTTGTTACCACAGTCTGAACCTCATTCTCTTTAGTGTACCTGCTAGGGGAGAGTGTTCTTATCTTGGCCTGGCAATATCGAGCTCACACCCATTTTAGATTCTGCAGCCATTTTGTAGGATGTGTTCAATTTTCTGTGATTTGGCTGCAGTCGTCAGTCTCTCCAGTTGGCCAGTGTTTCTTTCTATTGTGTTTGGATTCTGTTGTGGTACAAAGAAACATAACTATTGATATTACAGTGTTCTTACCTTTATATAATCAATTATGTGAACGTAAGAGATGTATCATTGGGATTAAATATCTATACTCTTCTAAATGGCCACTTCAAAAGGGTTAGGGTTATGGTTAGTGCCAATACACTGTATTTAAACATATACCTCAGCTCTTTTTAAATTGATTCGGTGGGATCCGTGGCTCTGTCAGTCGGTTATCAAATCAAATGGAATGTTGTTTTTAAAATCTGTCAATGGTTTCAATAGTGCAGCATTTCATTGTGTAAAGCAAGCAATGAAAGACTCGAGACGAAAGAGCTTCGGAGAAAGACGCTTAAGGGGAAAATATCTCTGAGAGGGATGAGAGAGCCAAATACTGAGTCTGGATCATTTCCCATATCCTCCTACTTTGTATGGTGCAGATACTGGACCAGATAGTGGACCTAATGCGAGAAATTTGGATGGCAACACGTGTCTGTCAGACTGAAATAGGTCTGTTATACGGAACCAATGCATCCAGACTACTCTACCCTTCTTCTCAGTAGGCCCTTTTTCCATCTCTCTCTTTCTCTCCATTTCTCTGCCTCCCCACCATTTCTCCCTCTCCCTCTCTCCCCTGCCTGTCTCCTTTCTCTCTCTCTCCTTCTTCCCTTTCCCCTGACGTCTCCTTTCCCATCATAGCCATGGCAGCGTAGAGGGAAGGGTTATGATTAGGCTGTAAAGCAGAATCATGTTTGTTATGCCCTAGCTGCATGCTGTCCATGATGGACCTATGCTGGATAGACAACACCATGGAAGTATATCTGACTGGAAAATAAATCCAGTTCAATTCATACGCCTCTCACTTTCATTTTCCCTGTGTGTTAAACGTGTGAAAAGGGATTGGTGAAAAGGATGTCGGAAAGAAAGAGAGAGAAAGTTCTGTTGGGTGCTTTGCCTGAGCTGTCACAGTCCAATGTGTATGGATGATTATCAAATTCCAAACACATGCACGGATCCTATTGCATTTTTGAGATATCATGTTTTTAAATGATTTATGTATGTCTTTATCATGAATATCAATACGATTTGACGGATCTGTAGAAAATCTATTTCCAAACATGCATGAATCCTACTTAGCTTTGAAGATATGACTTGTACATGTACACACATGTACATTGAAACTAATTCATAAATGAACCCTGTTTATCTGGAGATAGCTAGCCCTTTGAATACCATGCATATGAATATGATTGAGCTTTTTTAATTTAACGCTGATTAATATTGAGCGTTTTAAATATCATGTATATGAGTTTGATTTTGGGCTGTGCTGTTAGATGTAGCCTGTAACTGTCTGTCAGAGCGATCCCACTGATGTACTGCGGCTAGCTGCTGTGTTTTTTATGACTCATCCTGTTTTCAATCTTTCATTTTTTACACAAGGGGAAAATGAGGAAGAGAACAAAAGCAACATATGAAGACTAAAACATGACAGAGAGGAGAGAGAGAGAGAGAGAGAGAGAGAGAGAGAGAGAGAGAGAGAGAGGGGAGAGGGAGGAGAGGAAGGAGAGGGAGGAGAGGAAGGAGAGGGAGGAGAGGAAGGAGAGGCAATCTATAAAAACAAGAGGGCTTTAAAAAGTAAAGGATGAAAGCTATTCCGGCTGTTATTTTTGACAAATGATCCTTGTGTGGTGCAGCCCTAAAGAGACAGGTAGTGGTACATAATGTTTTGCTACTTGAGAAGACTGTGGCTAGTTTTGGCTGAAGACTGAATAACACAGTAGGAACAAATTTGAAGCATGCTATTTTTCCAGTTTTGCAGAGCAATTTGTATGTCATGACCATCATTTCTATCAGTTTGATTAAAATATAGGTCTATGTGGTATGATGGTCAATGACAATTACATAATTATTGTCTAAATAATTATTTAAATGGTAAAAGTAGTCTATGTGAATTACTATTTATAGAGTTACTACCATAGAAATATAACCCATGGATATCTATTTATGAGAAGACATTTACAGTCCACTCTCACTAATGCAGACCAGTGCACCAATCAGAGACACCTGCATTTGAGTGAAACTGCCATCTACTCACAGCCATTTTGAGTCCCTTTTCTGACCCCTCTCTGACCCTGCGGTCTAGCTCCAGAGGTAACATCCATGCTATCCTGTTTCTGACTAGAGAGACAATGAGGCCTGAAAACAGAGCACAGCTGTGTGTGTGTGTGGGGGGGGGGGGGGGGGTTGGAGACATACATTGGATTTACTTAAACATCTCAGTCATTTAGCAGACGCTCTTATGCAGAACAACGTGCAGTAGTGAGTGCATACATTTTCTAACCCCCTCCCCATACTGGTCCCCCGTGGGAATCAAACCCACGACACTGGTGTTGTAAACACCATGCTCTACCAACTGAGCCACATGGGACCTGTATTAAAGATGCACTCCAGCTATTTTGGAACTTTTCTTGTTGAAAAACAATATATCACGTGTAAATACAGAAATGTACACTCACCTAGGGGTGAAAATAGTGTTGAGCTAAGAAAGTGGTAACTTTATGGATTAGGCCATTCGAGGAGTTTGTCTGATGAAGCCCTCTGATGCCATCAGCCTCCCCCTTTCTTAAGGAATAATAGAGGAGCAATAGAGATCAAGAGAGGAAAGCCCCCCCCCCCCACTTGTACCATGTCATTACTTACCTGGACCACCTATTGAGATGTGCCTTTTGTTAATAAGAAGATCAGGTGTTAAATGAGCTGAAAAGGAGACTGGAGTGCCACTTTAAACTAAACGTTAGTATGAAGTTCTCTTACAGGGAGTCAGAGTCTGACAGAAGGTCAATCTGTGGTGGAATGCGTGTGTCACTGTTGGCGCATCTGTGTATTTTCAACTGGTGTCTCCTGGCGTATCAATAGGTTAATAGCCGTGGTGTCAGTTTCACAGACTGCCTGATTAGTTGTGTGCTCACTAATCTAGACCCAGCCTGGGAACTATTGGCTTTCCTATTGATTTTAGCACGGTGAGCAGCCACAAGATAGAGGGAGGCCAGCTCTATTGATTGACCCCAAATTACCCCCCACCCCCCATCAACGTCTCCTCGCTCAATTCCTGCCTCCTTATTGGATGTCTGGCCTGAAAAACACTCAATCTGATTGGATGGTTCAGTGAGGTAGAGTTTCTTGGTTGGATCTTCCAGATTTGTAAAGAGTTAGTTGTTTTTAGAGGTGAGTCAGGCGTTGTTGATGGATCTTGTCATGGGGTTCAGTGTGTTGTTGTGTTGGATTAAAGACAGTGGGAATATCTGCATTTCCTGGAAGATTGACTCAACTGAATGAAGGTCAGAATTGTCTGTATGTCAGAATCCAACCAGTCGTGTGTGTTGTTGCCTTCCTCCACTCTGACTGTATTTGATGACTTGGGGGATCAGGTTGTGATCTGATTTAGGAATCAAACCATTTGATAAGAGA